>NW_018228446.1:0-398 GCF_001263595.1 Phalaenopsis equestris
TCGTTGTTCGCGAACAACTCGTGTTCGGCTTGTTATGAAGCTTGTATTCGGCTCGTTAACTTCGTTCGATAGGTTAACGAGCCGAACATGAACTAAGATGTGTTCGTTCGTGTTCGGCTTGTTTTGGCTCGGAAAACTACTCATCAAATATATATATATATATAGTAGTATTTTTAAAAAAAAAATCTAATTGACTACAAGACTACAAAGATTTATAATCAATTAAAATATTGATAAATAAAATATAATAAAAATCATTAAATTAGATTCGACTATTAAATTAGATTCAAATAATGTTTTAGATTCAAATGATGTTTATTATAAATCATAATTTTTAAATCTTGCTCAAACTCTTATTAATTAATGGCTACATGATTTGGGTTGTTAAAAGAACTCTT
>NW_018228447.1:0-6188 GCF_001263595.1 Phalaenopsis equestris
CATCCTATACTCATCAATCACAACACAACAAGATGCTGATCAATTCTTTGCAGGAAAAGATTTATTTTATTTTTTAAAATCAATTCAAAATATTGATATTTTTAATGTGATGTGAAAGATTTGGGGGGTTTTGTCAAAGTTTAGGTATTAGATATGTAAATATATAAGAGTTGTGTGGTATGTCTCTTTTTATTAATTTAATTGGTCCAGACATATAGAGTCTTTATTTTTTATTTTTTGTTTTTTTCGGAACAATTAGTTGGAACAAAAAGTGAAAATTGTGAAAGAAAATTTTCACATATTTAACCTCACATATTTAACACCTAAACTTTATTTTTTTTACATATATTTTTATTCAAAATCGGGCACATCGAGCTTTTTCTTTATTTTTTCGGTGTTGGATGAGCTTTAGAACTTGATGTTTTGATATTCTTCACTTTATTTCTAATTAATGTGTCCCACATTTGAGCACTTGATCAAATATTGCTAAAGATTTATATCAAAGAAAATATGAATATTTTTTCAAGGCCAAGAGGGGATGATGGCGACAAGAGAGTTAGTGTGACCTTCATTTAGGCCTAGCAACAACAAGAATTATTAACCTCGTTAATATTGTGTTAGTGTCAATAGCAAAGGACAGTGTGTTGGGATGTATAAAGACAGAAATGTCAAACTTCGTTTTCCTTCGGTTTATGTTTTCTCTAAAGAGAGATAGGAAGCTCTGGAAATAATCAAGCTATCAGGCACCTAGGGAGAAGGTGACGGCCAGTTTACCAATATGAAAGAGTTCAGAGTTGCGGTCTCCATATATCAAGTCGAGATAAGGTTTTCATGCGACTGAGAATTTCGTTTCATGCAAGAAAATATTACCTTCTTTTATGATAATCATAGTGCAATTTATGTCAAACTAAAATTTATAGGAATTTGTTATATATAGCTCATATTTAGTTGTTTTCAAAAAATAGGGCATTATAAGATGAGTTAGTGCTTAAAATTAGAAGAACCAACTATGTTGGTCTAGAACAATGCATTCTTTTAGAGCTGCAAACAAACAAAGTCGGGTCAAGCAAGATAGTGTAAGCTGGAGACCGAGCTGAGATCAAGCTTAAATCGAGCTTTCGTATTTACATTCAAGCTTGGTTTGTTTCTCATTCTAGTCTATTGGAGCTCGGTTCTTGTTTGCTTCATACGATAATAATCGAGTTATTATTGAGCAGATTAAAGAGTAGTATCATTGAGTTATTTGATTTTTAACCAAACACCCTTTTTCCAAACATATTAATTTTAGTGCTTTCATGTTATTTATTTTAACCAAAGGATCTTATCGAGCAAAATTTTCGAATGCTTGGTTTGTTTGTAGCTCTATATTCTTTGTATTTTGTAATGCTTACATCAAAGAACCAATGAAGTAGTTTTCCAAATATTCTTCAGTTTTCTACTCCTCTTAAATCTACTAATCTTAATCAGTTGATTATCTTGTGATGTTATTCTAACAAAATCAATCATGACATTATATTTATCCAGAAGTCCTCTTCAAATATGGAGTATGGCCTAATTATATACATCTCAATATCTAATACGGTTCCTAAAAAATTGAAGTACATGAAGAGCTTTAAACTCCAACAATGATATCTAAAAATGTGTTTTGATCATTTGAAGAGCAACATCAAATTAATATGTAAAATGGTTCCAACAAATTGAAGTACATGAAGGGCTTTAAATTCCGACAATGATATCTAGAAATGTGTTTTGATCATTTCTGTCAAAGATTTGATTCCACTGAATGCTTCAAAATAAATATTAATTTTTTTTCAGCTATTTGATGTTTCTAGGCCTTATAATGCCGTGTGAACTTAATATTCATAAAAACACTCATTTTAATATAAACATATAAAATTCAAAGGAATTTTGACCCCCAAATGACCTTAAGAAATATTTAATGCTTTTAAATAATTTGGTTAAAGCTATTTCGACTTTGATTCATGTGTTCTTAATATTTTTAAATTTTTCTTGTCAGACTCCACTATTATATTTATAATTTGTTAAAAATTAAATTCAAATGAAGGGAATGGCACCTCAAGCTCTTAAACTCTTTCGAGATAGGTTCCAAAGCTAGCAAAAGCATATATGTTGATGTTCCTCGGGCCTCTTTTTTTGTATTTTTTTCTTTTGATGAAATAAAATGCGGAGCCATTTGAGCTCTTTAACAAAAAAATAAAATAAAATAAAATAAAAATTGCTATGGGTAGGGGTGTAAAAGAACGGAACACGAATAAACAGAGCTTGTGTATAAATATTTAATATCTATATTAGTATATTAATAATATAGTATATTAATATATTATTATTATTATTAATTTATTATCTATTATAGTTTATAAAATTTAATTTTTTAAAAAATCATAAATTTTTTATATATAATTATTTTAAATTATTTTATATTTCGAACAATATAGTTCGAACACGAACGAACGCATCACAGTTTGTGTTTGGTTCGTTTAACTAACCGAACGAAAAAAAAAATTTCACGTTCGTTTCATTTACTTATCGAACGAATTGAACACGAACTCATTAACGAATCGAACATGAACTGTTTGCGAACACCGAGCTGTTTTGACCGTCCTAACTATTGGGGAGTGCTAACATCCTTCCTTCCAATTTTCTCACTCTCCTTTTCTCTTCTTCTTATACAAGCAAAAGAATTGCCACATTAATCATGACCATAAGGCGTTAATGATTATTAATGGATTATCTAATGTTTTCAATACTTTTATTCTTTTCATGGCATACTTAAAAAGAGGTAAGAGAACTGGAAGACTAAATATGTGCATTCAAATATGCATTGACTCAGGTATGACCCACTAAGGAGCCAGGAAACCTGCGAATTAAAACAAATTTATACGTTTCCAATCAATCTTTAAACACTGTAAATCAAATCAAAGTCTTGCATTACAAAAATAATCCTATTTATTTTTACTTTTTAATTAGGAGAGAGATTTGAATTATATTGATAAATTTAGATATTATAAGTCAATGTCATAAGAAAATATTTAACTTCTCCTTCTCTCATCTGAGATCATGAACAAAATAATAATAAGATCTGAATTTATCGAAAAGCATAACATTAATAGCTTTTTATTTAGCATTAATTATATTTAACTCATTAAATGGTTTTAGATTAATAGTGTTAAATGAGATAGTTTGATGATTTTATATCGATGGTTAAAAATCAATAGTTTGCTAAATATTTATTAAATATTTAAAAGTTTCATAATTAATTTTGATTTAAAATAGTTAACATTAGGCCGATAATTAAATTTACATCTTAAAAATCAAGTGGGAAAGAATTCATTTAACTTTGATTCTTCAATGAAAATAAGCAGACGTGTGTAAGATATTGCTGAAGGTCTGAAATCAAAAGTTATACATGAATCATGTGCGGTTATTATTAACCTAGAAAACAAATGTCTACTTTATCCGAACTCTTGTTTGCGATCATATGTTTATATATATATATATATATATATATATATATATATATATAAACTCTATTTATTTATTTAATTATTATTTCATATCACATTTCTTAATTTTAAAGGAAAAGTTGGACGATATATTACAAAAAACAATCATTCAATTTTAAGATTTTTTTTTTCTTATATATTCTTGAAAACCGTAAGCTTTTTTTCATATAATTATATAATGAAGAAATTTGGTCTTATTATTATTTCTTGTATTTTATATCATGTTTCTTATTAGAAAAATTGTTGGTGTTTCTTATTAGAAAAATCATGTTTCTTATTAGAAAAATTGTTGGCAATGTATCATGAAAATGACCATGCGATTTTATTTTTATTTTTTATCTTTTTGTATCAACTACCCAAAAACAAAATCGTTTTGCCAAAATATTGTTTATTAAAAAATCGTTAATTAAAATATTTATTGTTTATTAAATCTAATGTAATTAACTGACTAATCACAATCATTTTCACCTTTGAATGTATTGTCAATACAGTGCACAAGACTTCTAAAGAACACTTGATTTATTTCTAAACGCTGGTGTTTTTGGTGAACCTTAGAGTTCAACTAATTAAATATATGTAGATTGAATTCATTTTTGCTTTAACTTATTGGCTAATTTCAAGCATTTGAAGTTGCGTCAACATTTTATTTATTTATTTATTTATTTTATAACATCATTAATGAATTATACTAAATTTGTGTTAGTGATTAGATCAAATTAATGGCTTCCAAAGAGGAAGTTGAACCACGCATAATTTTCATAAATGATACTTCAAATGAGGAGCTTGAGGACACTGCGTGTTCTATTTTGAAAAATAGAAAGCATATAGATGCACCAGCAAAAAGAAAATTTTGTCCATATGAATTATTCGGTAATTGCTTATCTTGCTCAATAACACACACACACGGATTCACACACATACATGAACTCTAAAAAGAGATAGATAATTTGAGTATATGCTTGTTGTGAATAATGAATTTTATGTACGTAAATTTACAATTAAAAAGACCATTTGCATGTTTATCTGTAATTTCTCTTAAACATTTTCAGAGTGGATGATCAATTCAGCTATGTTACAACTAAAGAATGTAGTATATGTATCTTGTAAGATATTTAAATTACTATAAAAAACGACACATGATTCCATCAATTTCATTTAAGAATTAGTTTTAAATATATATTTATATACACACACATTTGCTTTGTCCGTCGATTGGAGCTCGGAATGCACCTACGGCTAGGGCTGTCAAAACGGCTCGTTGTTCGCGAACACGAACACACTTTTTGAGCTCGACGAGCCGAGCACGAGCTGGGTCTAGGCTTGCTCATATTCGGCTCGTTTTCACCCCTACCTATGGCGGCTACACTTCTTTATTTTCTAGAAAGATTTACATGCAAACAAATAAAATCTTTTGTATTTACATATCTAACACCTAACCATCAATATTGACTTGCATGCGGCATTCCGTATGCATAAAAAGATTTATTTTGTTTCTTAAAATCAAATCAAAATAATGATATTTTAATCTTATGAGAAAGATTTTGGGGCTGTGTCAAAGTTTAGGTAATAGATATGTAAATACATGAGAATTGTGTGGTATATGTAAATGTCTTTTTTTTTATTAATTTAATTGGTCCGGAGTTAAAGGGTTCTCTATTTTCCTTTTTAATTTTTGGGTACAATTAGTTGGAATAAAACGTGAAAATTGTGAAAGAATATTTTTATTTTCATTTTAAAAAATTATTTAGAGCATTATATTAAATAAATTAATTCAAATTTAAAGTATATTATTTAACTCAATTTAGTTTTAATTCAATTTAAATTATTAAATTAATTTTTATAATGTTTAAATTTTGTGGTACTCTACTCCTAGCCAAAGCCTCTAGGAAGATGAATAAAATGATATTTTTTACTCCAGATTTATCGTTGCATAAACTCCACACGCGTTCTCTGTTGGGAGTGTCTCTGAGATGTATCTCTCCCCATTGTTGTCACTATGTTTCTTGTTGGAAGTATGTTTCACGTTCACTGCACCTTTTAGAATATTGAATCCAAAATTATCCTCTGAGGCATGGCCAATGATGTAGGGACGTTTATGGAGAAAAAGAAAGTGACAAAGAAGAGAAATGAAATAATATATATAGACATGCCTCATAGGGGCGAACTGGGATAGGCTCAGAATCTTTGACCTGTTTTTATATATCAAAAATAGCGGTTACATTGAGAATGATAGAGTTCCCAGCATGAGAAAAGGAAGAGAGAAGAGCCCTCTTTATATACTGTGAGCATCCAATTTATAGAAGAAAGAGTGATCAACTCTAATATTACATGTCTGTCACTACTTTAATGGGGATGGGGGAGTTATAAGTTATTATTATCTTTTTAATAATCCTCAAAATTAATAAGAGAGTTACATATTTTTATGGTACCATTTTATTTTCATAACCAATTTTTAATACTTCTTTATCATCTTTTTTTTTTATTTGGACCGTTAAATTATCTCGAGATTATTACATATCATTTTTAATTGCACACTAAAGTATTTGACTTCACCCGCATTTGCAGCAATAATGTAGCTCAACTACTAATATCCTATCTTTCTAAAACTGAATTCAAATGCATTTTAAAGAAAGGGTTTTAAAAACATAGCACTATAAATTTTAA
>NW_018228448.1:0-487 GCF_001263595.1 Phalaenopsis equestris
AATCATGTGGAATTATTTTCACATTAATTTAATGCATAAATTATTTTTAAAAAATAAATTAGTGTTAGAGGTTTTTCAATTCTCCATCCATATTGGATTATCATCTTGACCCCAAATTTTTATATATTGTAGCCTCTGTCTAGGTGCACAATTTGAGTTTTTTTCAAAGACATAGGAGATCTCTAAACAGAGATCTTAATTTTTTAAAATTTTATGTATTTTCTATTCCAATAATTATAGAAAATTGTATGTGGCTTAAAAAATTCTCCAAAAATTCATGTAAGTTTCTTATGGCCAGAGTAGTCTTAGAAAATAATTTCATGATTTTTAAGATTCAGAACGTCATTGTTTTGAGCAAACTTCAATCTGCTTAAAACATTTAATTTGAAATACACAGAGATTAAAATCACTTCATTTTTGTCCTCCAATGTGTTTCATGAGTAAGAGAACTTACTATAAAAATTTCAAAGGATTTGGAGATCATTTA
>NW_018228449.1:0-356 GCF_001263595.1 Phalaenopsis equestris
ATTATTCATCAAATGCCTTATATGATCATCTAAATTAAAATCTTTTGAGATTTATGGTGGATACAATAAGAAAACCCACCAAATATTTTTCTGGTGACTCTGGTTCCTCTCCATATCTAGTTATGCCTTAACCTTTCTTTTTATTAGTGATATGTGAGTACTCATTTATGGGTTTATTTTTTGAAAATTTCATTCTTTAATTCCTTAAATTTAGTTCAATAATTTTTTGGACAATTTACATCCATACCCCCCAATTCTAATGTATTTGTATCTAACACCTAACTTTTGATTATTATATTTATACCTTCTAAATATTTATGACGTCTTTTAACTTTTAAAAAGTAAAATAAATATTT
>NW_018228450.1:0-316 GCF_001263595.1 Phalaenopsis equestris
ATGAATGAGAATGTAGTTCATATGATTGAGTGGAATTAAATATGGAAATATTCATTGAAGCGTGTAGAGTTAGAGGAATTTAAAGTGACAGGTTAAAGCCCCCAACTTGGTTTATTATTTTGGGTTCTGATACGAGATGTTAGCCCCAGGTAGAGGGAATAGTGAGAACTCTAGAATGAGAGCTAGTATCTTCCATATCTAGCCGGTCTTTAGAACTATTCAAACTTTAAATTAGCCAATGTTCTTTATATCATGTCTACTAAGGGAAAAGAATATTATTTCTCCTATTTGAAAAAACACAATTTGAATACTTCCA
>NW_018228451.1:0-703 GCF_001263595.1 Phalaenopsis equestris
CAAAATATAACTCCAAAAATTATGAAACTTAGTTCGTTGAGTTCTCTGATATCAGAGGAATTTAAAAAAAATAAAAATATATTTAAAATAAAAACTTGATTTTTAGGTTATTTTTTAATTGTTTTTAATAATTAAAAATAATTAAAAAAATCATAAAATACTAAACTCATAAAAATGTTCCAAATTATTTCCTAAACACTGAGGAATCATTGGAATATTTTTTTCAAGGTCTAAAAATAAAGATATCTATTTTTAAACCTTAAAATGATTTTTAAGGCTTAAAAATAGAATTTTTACCAAAATAATTCTAAAAAATCAAATAAAAATAAAAAAAAATAGAAAATAAATTTCTCTGGGTTCCCTGACTTCAGTGAGATTTTTCAAAAATAAAAAATCTATTTTTGAACATATAAAATTTTTTATTTTTATTAAAATACACAAAACTTCAATTAATTTTAATAAATCACAAAAAATTAAAAAAATTTTGAAATTTTGGCCAAATGACTTTCTAATCTTGGTATAGCTCACATAAAAATTTCAAGTGATTAGGATTTGTCCTGATCATCTTTTGGAATTTTCTTTGAAGATGCATATTTTTGCATGAAAATAATTACGTGAATTAAATTAAATTGTGAAAATTCATATTTTCTCCTCTGATGTCTTAATTAACTTATCAGTAAGGTTATATAAAAATTTCAAAGTC
>NW_018228451.1:753-8176 GCF_001263595.1 Phalaenopsis equestris
AAATTTCTCCTCTGATGTCTTAATTGACTTATCAATAATTCAAAAATATAAAACTTAATTTTCCCCCTTTAAAATATTTTATATTTAATAAATACCCTAAAACTTAAAATAATTGTTAAAATTCAAAATAATTTCAAAAAATCATGAAATTTAGTCCAAACGCTTATTTTGTCTAGCTCTACCTCCAGTAAAAATTTTAAGGAGTTAGGATTTACCATGGTCAAGTTAGGAATTTTCTTTGAAGAATCCTATTTTTGCATGAAAGTAATTATATAAATTAAATTAAATTTTGAAAAATCATATTTTACCCTCTGATGTCTTAATTGACCTATTAATAAGGTATGATAAACATTTCAAAGTTATTTGGATTAAATTTGATAAATTATGAAGTGTTAGAGCCTTAAGGGCAAATGTGTAATTTTGGAACATTCACACTCACTTAGGTCTAAAGGACTTAGTGGTGAATTTAAGCCAATATTAAAACTTGATAAAGAGGATTAGAAAAATCAACATAATCAAACTCTTTTAAAACACCACAAGTCTAATTAGGACTAAAAATTTTGTTAAGTGTCCTTAAATACACTAATTTTCCCCCTTTAGGGTCTTCATCAACATAATCTTCAAATTAAAAGACAAATGACATTCACCTTATTCTTAGTGATAGACAAGGCATCAATATTCACTGAGCATCAGGATATTCAGGATGAATTATTAAGTAACATAATAAAGTTTAAATGAACCCAATGCATTTTACCAGACATTAAGAAAGTTGCATGGACCTGCTCCCTACTCTTAACCTGGTGAATACCTTAGGGATCTATTAAACTTAACATGTTCTACTTAATAATATTATCCTTAAAATTTAAGGACCCCCAATACACAACATAGAGTTAGGAAGGTTTCCAAAACTTTACTTTTCCAGCTCTATAAACATTAACTACTCTGACATGCATTTTGAGTTTCAGGTGGTGGAACGAAAAGACTCGTCAGGTACACTTTTAGAGTTTACAGTGTTTTACAGTCTTTCTTGTACTTTTCTACTGCTTTTCTTTTATGCTTGTACCATACTTACTGCATAAAAAACACTTGCATGTTAAAAACAAAACAAAACTAAATCCAAAACCAAAAAAAAATTTCAAACAAAAGTACCTCACAACATTTCAAAATATAAAATAATTCAAAATTTAATCACAAACATCACCAAAACTACAACAACAAATAAATTAATACGTCTCTATTGGAAGATCAGGAACCCTCGGAGGAGGTAACCTCGGTTGCTAACGAGGTTTCCCACGGTCTAAATGAAATTATGGAACTCATTAAGTTGAGTTTAGTAAATTCATTTGGACTAAGTGATTCCAATAAAAAATAGTGGTGTCGGGACGATGGAACCGTGGGATCTTGACCGGTGTCGCAATTTAAAGAACTTTAACCATAGGGTCACCTGATTTGACATTATAACCAAATGACTTACAAAACTTGAACTCTGCTACAATGAGGAGCTTGGAGCTTACATGGTGGGCAGCCCGGCCATCTTTAACAGCAAGAGGATCTACACTAATACATCCCTTCCTTAGCTTTAAACAAAAAGCCATAGGATATCAAGTTTGTTTGCCTAGTGGAACATAAATCCTCAAACACATCTTTTAGGCATTTGTAAAAGTTGTATAATCCTGTTGTACAATCTAAGCCCTAACTCGACTTAGGATTCCGAGGTTGTCGTTCGTCATGACTTAAATCCTAACACCTTCAAGATTATTTGTGCTGATTGCTTCAAACAAATCTAAATCCTAATAAATAAAAATATGCAGGATGAAACATCTAAATGATTTCTCCTAAATTGAAGACAAATAATAGGATAGCTTGGGAAGTCATCAAAGTTCTCCTTCGAATCTGTGGCATTCTCTAGTGTTTCCTCCTTTGGACTCCAAAACTAAATGTTCCAAATTTGAACTAATCCCCCTTTACACTTCTTAGTCCGATATCTTTGAAATGTCCTTACCATTTGAACTCCTTGAAGGTAATTTTTCTTGATTTTTATTGAGAGTATTTTTTTCTTTCTTCATGCTTATTATAAACTTAGCTGTCTTAAACTAATTTAAAATTTAAGTTTAGGGGAACAGAGAAAATTTTTATAACTAAGCCTTATTTTTCCTATGTTAAATATATTTTCAAAAATTATTTTAATATAACTTGTGGTATGTTGAGATAGCTTAAGATAACAATATTTTTGATTTTATAAATAACATAGTGAACTTAAGTAAAAATTTTAAATAATAAGATTAACTCTAGATTTGAGATATTTAGTACATGAGTATAAAATTTTGTTTTTCCTATTTAAAATAAAGAAAATTGTATTTTTTTGGAAATGTTAAAGATCTTGGATTTTTATTTGAAAAGAAAGGAATGAAAATTTATGAAAGTTCTTTTTCAAGTCTTTCGACACTATTTTTGGGTTGTGGAGTTGCCCGTTGGAAGCTGTCGGTCGCTGGAATCAAAATCCTGTTGCCCGCTTTGGGAATACATTTAATTTATATATATATATATAAAGTTTAGAAAAATATGAAATCAAAATGACCCCATATTTTCTATAGTTTAAATGAAAGAGCATTATACCTCAAACCCTGTATCTATCTCGAAGGATAAACAAAAGACTTGATGATGAGGCTCGATCAAATAAACCAAGAAATCTATGACATCAGTTTGGTCAGCGAAACCATTTATTTGCTGACAAGTTCCCATATTTAATATGCAGAATTAAATAGGATTTATAATATGCTGGGTTCGAACAAGATTCCTATAAGGGAAAGCCCCTATAGTTAATTACATCTTAGATAACCGAAGTCACCTAAGAAAACTCTCAATAAAAATAAGGAAAAATTATCTTCAATGATGTTAAAAGGATAGGACTTTTCAACAAAATCAAACAAAGAGGTGTGAAATGAGAATGACTCAAATTTGGAGAATGACTCAAATTTAATCCAAAGAAAGAAGAACTACGGGATGTCATGGATTTGGAGGAGAACCTCGGTGACTTTCCAGTTGGAGGAGAACCTCGGTGACTCGGTGACTTTCCAGTCTATCCTATTATTTGGCTTCAGTTTTAAGGAGAAATATTTAAATGTTTCATCCTGAAAATTTTATTAGTTTAGGGCTTATATTTGTGTAAAACAATCACATAAATGACATTATTATGTGAGGGTTTAGGTCGTGACGAACGACAATCTCAGAATCCTAAGACGAGTTAAGGCTTATATTGTATAGCAGAGTTATACAAAGGCCTAAAGATGATGTGAGGATTTATGTTGTATAAGCAAACAACCTTTAAGTTCTATGGCTTTGGTTGTTTAGCTCTAAGGAAGAAATGGTTTAGATGGGGAAGACATGTTTTGCTGTTGAAGATGGTCGTGATGCCCACCAAGCTAGCTCCAAGCTCCTCATCGTGGCGAGTTTAAGTTTTCTAGTGTGTCAAGTTATGATGTCAAATCATATGGCCCAATGGTTGTAGTTCTTCAAATGTTATGGGGCATATTAAAGTTGATTAGAGCGACACCGGTTAAGATTTTATGGTTCCCTCGTTCTGGTACCACTATTTTCTATCGAATTCACTTAGTTCAAATGAATTTACTAAATTCAACTTAATGAGTTTCATACTTTCATTTAGACCGTAGGAAACCTCGTTAGCAACCGTAGGTTACCTCCTCCGAGGGATTCCCGATCATCCAATAGAGACGTCTTTAGTTGTAGTTGTAATTTTTGTGAAGTTTTTGATTAAATTTTGAGTTGTCTTATATTTTGAATGTTGTGGCGGTGAATTTTATCTTGACTTATTTTAGTTTTGGTTTTTGTTTTACGGCTATCCTAGCAGTTTTGGTTTTCATGCAGGGTGACATCATGGTTTAACATGCAAGCTTTGTAAGCATAAAATACAGTGTGGAAAGGATAGAAAAAATATGGTATTGTAAACTGTAAAAGTGTACCTGACGAGTCTTCTCCTTCCACCACCTGAAACTAAAATGCATGTGAGGGCATTTTATGTAAACAAAAAAATAAGGTTTTGGTGATCTACCAAAATCCTAAATCATATCTTGGTGGGCAACTATTAATTTGACTAAGGATGATTTCATTAAGTAAGTCATGTTAGGTTTAGTAGACCTCTGAGGTATCCAAAAGATTGGGAGAAAGAAGCAGGTCCAATCTTCCCTCTCACCGCCTGGTGGAAAGTCTCAAGCTCATTTAAACTTATTATGTCACTTAATAACTCATCCTGTCAATACCTCTAGTGCTTAATGAACATTGATGTTTTCATTATTCCTAAGAGTAGGGGAATCATCACTTGTAATTTAATTTGAGAATTATGTAGGTGAACACCCTTAAAGGGGCAAGTTAGTGTTATTGAGACACTTAGCCAATTTCAGCTTTAACTTGGGTATGTAGTGTTTCAAAAGTATTCAACTTTTAGTTACATTAACTTTTCTAATCCTCACTTAACCAAATTTGATTTAGCTTAGGTCACTACTAAGCCCTTTAGGTCACTACTAACCATTACTAAGCTCATAAGACATTGGTGGATGTCTTAGTCATTTTGAAAGAGATTAAATTTTAAGTGATAATAAATCATCATCATAACATTTCAATGTCACTTGAACATCAAATAGGGGTATTAAATTAATGAGTTATTAACACCCAAAATCATACCCCTAAGTCTAGGATCAATTAATTTGGTAGACTTCCAAAATTTAATAATCTAGGAAATTTCAAATTTATCCTTTAATTGGAAAAAGAGAGACTAGTTTCTACTAATTAATCCCTTGTGTTTCACTCATCCAAATATTTTAATTAAGATCAAAGGTTTCCCATTTCCCTTTCTTGAATTAATCCTAAGAGTTTAAGTGTTAATTAAGGCCAAATTTCCAAAATAACACTTTTGCCCATAAAGGCTCTATGTCGGCGCTATTTCGTGGGTTTGTGGGGAGTTGCCCGTAAGAAGATATCGGTCACCGAAATCGAAATCCCGTCGCCCTCTTCAGAAAGACGTTGAAGTATGAAATCAAACTGACCCAATATTTTTCATACTTTAAAATGAAAGAGCTTCGTACCTCAAATCATGTATCTATCCCGAAGGATAAACACAAGACTTGAGGATGAGGCTCGATGAAATAAACTAAGAAAAGTAAGACGTTCGTTTGCTCTGCAAAACCTTTGTATTTACCGATAAGTTACCCTATTTAATATAATAGATTAAATGGGGTTTATATTAAGCTGGGTTTGGACATGCTTCCTATAAGGGCAAGCCCCTATAGTTAATTACATCTTATATGACCAAAGTCACTTAAGAAGACTCTTGATAAAAATCAGGAAATATTATCTTCAAAGAATTTAAAAGGGTAGGACTTTTCAATGAAATTGAACGTAGAGGTGTGAAAGGGGATTAGTTTAAATTTGGAACATTTTATTGTAAAAACCAAAGGAGGAAGAACTAGGGGATGTCATGGATTCTAGAGGAGAACCTCGGTGACTTCCTAAGCTATCCTAATGTTTGGTTTAAATTTAGAGGAGAAAAATTTAAGTGTTTCATCCTGCCAATTTTATTAGTTAGGTCTTAAATTCGTGTGAAACAATCACACAAATAGCCTAGAAGATATGAGGGTTTAGGTCGTGACGAACGACAACCTCAGAATCCTAAGACGAGTTAGGGCTTATATTGTATAGGAAGGCTACACAAAGGCCTAAAGATGATGTGAGGATTTATGTTGCATAAGCAAGCAACCTCAAAGTCCTATGGTTTTGTTGTTTAAGTCTAAGAAAGGAAGATTGATTTAGTTGGGGAAGACAAATTTTACTGTTGAAGATGGTCGTGTTGCCCACCATGCTAGCTCCAAGTTCTTCATCGCGACGAGTTTGAGTTTTCTAGTGTGTCAAGTTATAATGTCAAATCAGGTGGCTTTATGGTTGAAGTTCTTTAAATTTTATGAGGGTATATTAAAGTTGATTAGAGCGATACCAGTTAGGATCCTACAGTTCCCTCGTTCCGGCACCACTATTTACTATTTGATTTACTCAGTCCAAATGAACTTACTAAACCCAATTAATGAGTTCCATAATTTCATTTAAACCGTGGGAAGCCTCGTTAGCAAACGTAGGTTACCTCTTCCGAGGGATTCCCGATCATCCGATAGAGACATCTTAATTTAGTTGAAATTGTAGTTTTTTGTGATGTTTGTGATTAAAATTTGAGTTGTTTTATATTTTGAATGCTGTGGCAGTAGATTTTATCTTGGTTGATTTTAGTTTTGGTTTTGTGCTTTGCTTAACATGCAAGTTTATGTTGTTTTCATACATGTAGGTAAATGCAAGTATAAAAAGAAACAACGTAAGCATAAAAAAAGCATGTAAGGAAAAGGCACAAGAAAGACGGTACTATAAACTGTAAAAGCGTACCTGACGAGTCTTCTCGTTCCATCACCTGGAACTTAAAAATTCATGTGAGGGCATTTATGAAGAGCAGGAAAAGTAAAGTTCTGGTGGTTTTCCTAACTCTATGTTGTATTTTGGTGAGTCCTTAGAAGTTTAATTAAGGATGATTTCATTGAGGAAAGTACATTAAGTTTAATAGACCTCTGAGGTATCCAACAAGTTAGGAGGAGGAAGCAGATACATGCCTCCCTCTTACCAACTGGTGAAAAGCCTTGAGTCCATTTAAAGTTATTATGTTGCTTAATGGTTCATCCTGTGAATACTTCTAATGCTCAGTGAGCATTGATGTCTTAATTATCTCTAAGAAAGGGGTAATTATCATTTATCATTTAATTTGAAAATTATGTGAGTGAATTTCCTTAAAGGGCAAGTTGGTGTAACTTGAAAACTTAGCCAATTTTTTAATTAGGCTTAGTGATATTTCAACGATGTTTGATTTAGTTATGTTTATTTCTCTAATCCTCATTTAGTCAATTTTGATTTGGCTTAAGTCACCACTAAGCCCTTAAGACATAGGTGGTGTCTTAATTAGTTTTGAAAAGGTTAAGCTTTAAGTGGTCATGATTCATAATTTGAATTTTTATTTGAAAATGAATATAGGGGTATTAAATTGAGTAATTATTGACTTCAAAAGTCATACCCCTAAGTCCAGGATCATTTAATTTTAATAAACTTCCAAATTTTAATAATTTAGAATTTATTAACTTAATTAAGAAAGTGAGATTGATTTCTACCAATTAACCCCTTGTGTTCCAAACATCAAATAAACTGATTAAGATCAGAGGTTGCCCATTTCCCTCATTGACTTAAGCCTAAATGTTAATTAAGGCTAAATTTTCAAAATTACACATTTGCCCCTAAGGCTCTAACACTTCATAATTTGTCAAATTCAATTCAAATGACTTTGAAATTTTTATCCTACCTCATTCATGGGTCAATTAAGACA
>NW_018228451.1:8294-10959 GCF_001263595.1 Phalaenopsis equestris
TTTGAAATTTTTACTGGAGATAGACCTAGCTCTGTCGTAAGCTTTTGTGTTTGCACTAAAATAGAGAAGCTTTTGAGACAAATTTCATGATTTTTTGAATTCTCTGTGATTTATTAAAATTATTTTAAATTCTGGGTTATTTAATAAAAATAAAATATTTTAAATGATGAAAATAAAATTTTGTGTCTTTGAAAAATCTCTCTGAGGTTAGAGAGCCTAAAGGAGCAACTTTCATATTTTTTTTTGATTTTTCTTTGATTTATTGGGAATATTTTAGTGAAAACTCATTTTTAGCCTTTAAAAATTATTTTTAAGCTTTGAAATTCAATATCTTTATTTAGAAATTCAGGAAAATTATTCTAATTATTACTAAGTGAGTAGGAAGTAATTTAGAATATTTCCATGAATTTTGTTATTTTTGTGTTTCTTATGAATTTTTAAATATTTAAAATGGGCTAAAAATCAAGTTTTGATTCTAAATATTATTTTATTTTAATAAAATATCCGTGATCACAGAGAACTGAAAAAACTAAGTTTCATAATTGTTTGAGTTATATTTTGATTTTTAAAAATTATTTAAGTGTCAAAAGTGATATTTATCTTTAAAAATCAACTTAAGTTATCAAATGAACTCAAAATATTTTGAAATTTTTATAGTGAGTTCTCTGGATCATAAACCACAGTGGAGATCAAAAATCAAGTCATTTAAATATTTATATTTTTCAAAATTAATTATTTTAGTGATTTAGTGTTTGTAAAAATTAAGTGTATTCTAAATGACTGAACCCATGAAATCATTACCAAAAGCTTCTCTAGTCATGTTGGACATTCATAAAGTTTCTTAGAATTTTCTAATTAATATGCTAATTTACATGATTATTTTAGCAAGAACTTGAAAAATATGGATCTCTACATAGGAACCTCCTCTGACTTTGGAAAAATCAGAGGATGTTTTCCTTGACAAAGGCTACAACATGCCAAAATTTCAAGCGAATGTGATGTATAAATATGCATGGAGAATCAAATGATCCCAAATAGTATTTAATTAATTAAAATAAAGTATGCATCAAATAGACTTGAAATTTATTCCACATTGTTCTCCTCTATTCACCGAGCAAGAGGGTATTTTTTTTTGTGATTTTTCTACACAATGTTATGAATTTTTGAAGTTTAGGGAGTTTAAATAAATACAAAAGCCCTATTTTTCTGCTTATCTACGAGGCTTATTTTTCTACATATCCACGCAGCGCCATGTAGATCCTAAGCAGCTCCGAAACTCCACTCAGCGCGCTTCTATTTGACGCCGTCGTCCATGCCAGCAGCCACGCCTGTTTATGTAAAGAATCATTGTCCGGCTTCATCTTGGCCATCCATTTGATACACGCGCGATCGTACGACGCGTGGTCATCGTCCCCAATGGCTTAGGTCGAGAGCTGTCCACCTTCAAGGCTTATGATCTCTCTCATTTCTTAACCAAATTAAGTGAATTTTTTTTAAAAGGCTCATCTTAGTGAGAGGAACACATCCATATGGTTAATGTGTCATGAAATCAAGCCCAAGTAAATGGAGAATGAAAGTAGGCTCGGGAGGAGGAGAAGTTTTATACCTTTGCTCTGAGAAGGGAGGCTTCAATCAGAGGTGCTCGACACGTTCGTTGGGGTCCAAGGAGTCTAGGGATTAAGATTATTCTTGTGGTGTAAGGGCTAGGTATGAATTCAACCAAGATGGATTTTAGGTGTTGGCCTAGAGCTATGGTGGAGGCTATTTCAGAGGGTAATTGGATGGGGATTTTTCTTCTCTTACTGTTGGATTTTTCTTCGGGGATTTTTCTTCTCTTACTGTTGTGAAGGTGTGGGCACAAGAAATTAAAGTTTGGTGGAGTTTTTTAGGGATGTCCTGTTTCTCTAATTTAGGGGGAATCAAGGCAGTGGAGTGATTGGAATGGGTTGTGGGGATCTCAAGGAAGCTCTGTGAGTGATTTGGGAGGCTCTCTTTGAGAAAAAGTTAGTACCCCTCCCATGGCTGTGGAGGTGAGTTTTTATAAAAATGGTCATGGGGTGGTTCTCAGGGCACAACTTTGGCTGCATTGTGGTGCTTAGGTGGAGGGCAGAGGAGTTCTTCAATTTGATTTGGATGAGCTGGCCTTTAGGTTTGATTTTGGAGAGGTTCCATGGGGGTGGCTCTTGGTTTTGAGCTTTTCAGGCCACTAGGCTGGCTCGCCCCTTATGGGGAGGTGGCTAGGTGCTCAGGGCATCCAAAGGAATCCATCACAACAATTTAATGTAAATGTGCTTGGATTTGGCAAAGATATCTTAAGCATGTGCATTTTTGGAAATAACATGGCATGATTTGGGTAGTTTCATGATGTTTGGATTGGTCACTAAGTCCAACTAATGGCTGAGGTGGAGTTAATTTGGTGACTTTAGGGTGGTTAGGTCACATTTAGTGCATGGATCCAAATAGGTGCAAATGACCAATTCTTGGGTTTGGTATAGGCTAGCCATGTCAATTGACCAAATTAATTATTTAATTTGGTGTAAATTATCATAAGGAATAACTTTGGTGAAGGATGGAAGTGGTTTTTGAGCTCAATTGAAGGATCAATTAGAGGGAATTTTGAACTTTAATCAATTTGGTCATGTTGGGCTAGGCTTGGGGCTAGCTT
>NW_018228451.1:11006-25968 GCF_001263595.1 Phalaenopsis equestris
AGTTTTCAACATGAATTGGATGCCAATTTGGAGGTTAACGATATCAATTGGGTGAAATTTGGGGACTTAGCCAATTTGGGGCTAAATTTGGGAATTTTTGATTTAGGCCAAAATCAAATGGATTTGAGGCTTCAACAAGGCCAATTGATGGTTTATTTTGATGTGTAGGAATGTTATCAAGATTTTGAAACATTGATTGGGGCCAATTGACTAGGCCATGGGTTCAATTTGGTGAGATTAGGTTATGTGGCCAAAATTGGGGTTTTAACCTAACTCAAAATTGGGCTCAAATCATGCGCCAATTAGGCTTGGATTTGATTTAATTTGGTCATATCAAAAGTGAATTTGAGTTTAGGGTTGAAATTGGAGTCAATTGAGATCAAATTGATGGACATTTGAGTTGGATTTGGGGAAATTTAAGTCTTTAAAAGCAAATTTAGGAATTTTGGTTAAAGATGGTCAAATTGGCCAAATTGGGTCATGTGGTAGTTAAGAGAAATGAAATTGGGAATATTTGGGATTTATTGAGATTTTTTTTGGCAATTGTTGGAATTTTTGGGATTTGGGGCTATGGAGGGGTTTTTTTGGTAATTTGGCCATCTTTGGAGATTTTGGGTAATTTTGGATAATTTGGAGGTTTTCAAAAGGTTTGAAATGAATTTTGATCAAATTTGGGTATTTTTGGTAAACTTGGGAATTTTGGCAAAGGTTAGGTTTTCAAGGGTGTTTAGGTAATTTGGGGTGCTTAGGGGCAAAAGGGTAGGTTGGGTATCTTGGTAGAGTTGGAGTGCCAACTACCATCAATAAGCCATGGACCAATGGAAACCCCATTTTGGGTCCTCTATGTAGTGGTCTTAGCTAAACCATAGCCCTAGGGCTAGTAGGTTTAGGGGACCATCTACATGAGTATCCCAAAAGATCAAGGGACCTAGGCTAGAAATTTGAGTTCAGGGTTGTGAGTGATTGTGGGTGCAGATAAGTGTAGTGAGTCCAAGGTTAACCCTAAGGTCTAGCAATCCTAAGGGTGACTCATCTTGAGTTTCCCCCATAGTGACCCCACCTACTAAGTATTTAGAGGTTGAGAACAACATGTGGAACTTCAAGTTGAGTAGAGTAGAGTTTAGAATTTCTAGTGGTGAGGGTGCCTTTTCTTGTTTTCTAAGAATAGTCAATAGGAAAATCCTATGGCTAGACCTTAGGCTACTAAAGAGGAAAAAACTAAACCTCAACCAAAATTGAGGTCAACAAAGCAGGAACGAAAATGAGAATTGAAATGTAGGTCAATTCTCAAAGGAGGGTGTGAGAATGTAAGGACCGACCTCAAATGTAATGAATCAGAAATGTAGGACTGATTTAAAAATGAGAATTGAAATGTAGGTCAATTCTTAAAGGAGGGTGTCAAAATGTAAGGACCAACCTCGAATGTAATGAGTGCCTAATAAAAAATTGGTTCTACATTTAGAAAATAAGAATTAAAATGTAGGTAATTGTCAAAGGAGGGTGTCGGAAAGTAAAGAGCAACCTAAAATGTAATGAATCAGAAATGTAGGACTGATTCAAAAATGAGAATTGAAATGCAGATCAATTCTCAGAGAAGGGTGTCAGAATGTAAGGACCGACCTCGAATGTAATGAATCAGAAATGTTGGACTGATTCAGAAATGAGAATTGAAATGTAGCTCAATTCTCAAAGGAGGGTGTCTAAATGTAAGGACCAACCTTGAATGTAGTAAATTAGAAATGTGGGGCTGATTTGGAAATGAGAATTGAAATGTAGGTCAATTCTCAAAGAAGGGTGTCGGAATGTAAGGACCGACCTCAAATATAATGAATCAAAAATATAGGACTAATTCGGAAATGTGAATTAAAATGTAGGTCAATTCTCAAAGAAGGGTGTCAGAATGTAAGGACTGACCTCGAATGTAATGAATCAGAAATATAGGATTCATTTGAAAATGAGAATTGAAATGTAGGTCAATTCTCAAAGGAGAGTTTGTAGTGTTCAATTTATAGAAATGTATCAAGTGAAAAAGGTTGATCCTATTGAAGAAAATCTGTAAAGCTTTGGGGGATTTTGTGTAAAATGTGAAATTTTGCGGGGATGTGTAGAGAGTTAGTGTAGATAACGATGGTTGTGCTGCACGCACAAAGAGTAGGAATTCCAAAAACGGAAGAATCCACTCAACAGGTTTTTTTTATTTTCTTATTATTTTTGTCACATTTAATTTTTTCAAAATATTTTTTTTAAGTTTTAATTTTAATTGGTTGATTTTCAAAAGAAATTCGTTTTGTTATTTACTCACTTGTGATTATTTTTCATTTATGTTTTATTTATTGTTGAAGATTTGTTGTTTCGTTCTTTGCTCATGAAATTTTGAACCATCGCATGATTCGCGACTTTCATCCATCGCACAAAAAGGCAACTGACAAAAAGGCACAACTTGAGAGAAATTTTCATTAATCTGCCTCAATAAAGATGCTACAAATCAAATATAGGTTAATGCTTCAAAAGATACATCGCCCAAAAGGTACATTATGTTATCCATGTCAAAATACATTGAGAATCATCTCATGTTGTGAATACATAGTAGACTGAATAAAATCAGATACGTATCATGATGCTGAAAAAAGTGAACCCTCTGTACCAGGTGTGTTGAGCTCTTGATCAAGCAGACCTTCTAAGTCATGCTCCAGGATAAGAATTCCCTTTGCATGTACTTAGAAGTACAACCTTCTCACACCTCATATGGAACTAACTCCTCCAATTCTGGGTCCTGCTGGAATCCATATAGTATTTTATTGTCGTCCATTCTGCGGAAGGTTACAAACACCCTAAGGTGTCGTACTCCTAGAATGTAGTGCTTGGCAATGTCTGCACCATTGCACTTCAGGACCAAAACTGAACCAACTGGCAATGGAATCTCCACAACTCCTCTGAATTCTCCAGGGCCGAAAACATCGATTTTCTTTCCAAATAGAATATTTATTTTACTCATGAATGAGACCATGCAGAAAGGCCATGCAGAAAGGCCTCGATGATCAATGTGTGGGGGAATGCAGTCACCTTCTTCATAAATATTAATGATGCAACTGTTGGGAATGCAAGTAGCAGGTAAAATATTCCACTTGACCATTCTCTTGATCATCTATTTTATCATTGGTGGCAACGGATCCACATGGTCTTATCTGAGGATCCTAGGCAGATTCCTCTATCTGTCATTCGTGTGTTGTAGCAAGAGCTGCATTGGATAATGATTCTTCCATTTCCCCTCATCCATTTCTTTGGCTCGGAATATGTCCTTTCCATGAGAAGGACCGTCGGGCTCTATCCTTCAAACTGAAGATACGCTCTAGAATGCTTTTCTCATCACTTTAAGAAAAAACCCTGGTATATTGTCCAGGCCTTCAATATGTTGACGAAATTCCCCTGAACTTCTTCATAAAACTCAAACTCTCTTTTATTCACTTGAGTTATTTTGTAGTATTTAAACCAGGAGCCGGCAGTTGTCGCGGGTATTCCTTCCTTCGAGCATTGACGGGAACCCAAACTGGCGCTGGTTGATCTAGAACATGAGATTTAGCCTCTAGTGGCATGTATGACCCTGGGCTCCATGATATACATTCATCTGTCCTTAGTGGGATGTATGGTTCATTTATCGCGAAGTTTGAATTCTAAGAGCTGTTAGTGCTTGAAGTGTATTCTTCCAATGTACTAAAGTGCTAGAAATGCAGAACGTTGCAATCTGGGCATTCTACAAATGCGCCTGTGGCTAATGTCCCGGTTGGTACCTCAACGTTGCACTTTGGGCAACCCTTGCATAAGACATCTGGAACTGGGAGCACATCTGATTCTATCACAAATCCTGACTCTTCATCTACAGTGGGCAGGCTGGTAGAAGTTTCTCTCAGATATGGGTCGTAAATATGTCCCTCAGGAATGGGGGTAAGAAAATTGTTCATGTCTCTCTGGCGTTTGTGTTCCTTTCGCAGAAAGGCTCTCTACTTCTTTCGGCTGGAATTTCTACGCTGCGTCCTGCGGAGTGGAGTATTTGGTAATCGTTCATTACAAGCGGCTATCAGGTCCCCTGTTGGAGTAGCTGCCATTGAGGGCAGACGGCTGGGCCCCTCCATCAGATCTCATTTTGCTATCACGTTCTTACCTTTGCGTGACACATTGTCTTGAGTGGTTACCCTCAATAGTGAAGGTAGTCCCTCCTTCTCTTTACTGTTGTCTACATTCATTAGAGGAACCTCATAATCGATATCAACTTGGTTGAAATCCACATTGAAATCTATGACACCTCCTTGTGCCGCCATCTCCTCATTTAGTGCGAGGTTCCAGCCGTCTTGGAAAGCAATGATCAGCCTCTGTCCTGACATTTTTCTACAGACGATAGGAAAAACATCAGTGGGCCAAAACTTGGCATGAACAAGAACAAAATAAAGTATTCATTAAAGTAAATTTTTTTTATTTTGGTGAAAAGGATTATTCATTTTATGTGTGAGTTTCATTTAATTTAGTAGGGTATTTAAATTCAAAAGTAGAAAAGAGAACATGTAAAGTTCAAATTTTTTTCTCAAAATTTTCATTATAATGAGGTTAATTACAAAATTTGGACCCCGTCATAGACATTTAGCCACATACATAACCCTAAAATTATCAAAGTTTCAAAGTTTCAAAGAAAGCAGAGGCAAGCGACATTGAGCAACATCAGGTTGCATAATAGGTTTTCAGATATCGTCCGTTTATTTGTAACATGGGATTTTTGCCCTAGAAGTCCACTAACTGGTAGGCTCCTCTTGTATAGACCTTCTCAACGACAAATGGTCCCTCCCAAGTTGGCTCGAATTTTCCACCTATTTTACAGCATGCAAGAATAGGTCTTTTGAGCACAAGCACGAGGTCACCAACTTTGAATGTCCTTGGGCAGACCAATTTGTCATGGGCTTGTACCATATTCTCCTGATAGAGCTCCAAATGTTGTTGGGCTTCTAGTCATTTTCCCTCGATACTCTTCAGTTCTTCAAGTATGAGTTTTGCACTTTCTTCTGATGTGAGTTGGTTGGCAAGGGCGACTCTGAGAGATGGTGTCTGGATTTCTAGTGATAGCACGACCTCGGCCCCATACACGAGCACATAGTGTGTACATCGAGTGGGAGTCCTGAAAGTCGTCCGGTAGGCCCACAAGGCTTCTAATAGTTTATTGTGCCAATCCCTTTTATTTTCATCCAGTGTTTTTTTAAAAATCTGTACCAGTGTCTTGTTGAAAGCTTCAGCTAGACCATTTTCTCTGGGATAGTAAATCGTAGAGTATCTCTAATCTATCCCATGTCTTCTGATGATATTGTTGATCTATGTACTTTTGAAAGCTATCCCATTTTCAGAGGTTATTCTCACGGTACTCCAAAATGGTAGACAATTTGGCGTTTGAAAAATTGAAGGATGTGCTGTGTCGTAACCTCACGTAACGGTACTATCTCTACCCATTTGGAGAAGTAACCTGTAGCGACAAGTATAAACATGTGTTCTTTGACTGTGTCCTCTTGAAGATGGAGAGTCTATCAGACCTATTATGTCCGTGCCCCAACACTCGAATGGCCACGAGGCAGTTGGGTGTAGCACATTCGGAGGCTGGTGTAAGACCACCCCATGCACTTGGCATTGGTGACATCTTTTGGATGTATCTATGCAATCAGACATCATTGCTGGCCAATAATACCCGAGTCTTTTGATCTTCATTTTCAGTTTTGGCCCTGACTGGTGAGCACCACACAATCCGACATGTACTTCTTTGACAATATTTTGTGCTTCGGCTCTGCTCAAACACTGTAGTCACATATAGTCGAATGATCTTCTGTAGAGAACATTTTCTACCAGTGCATAAGACATAGCCCTCCTTGTAATGTGGTGCGCCTAAGACTTGTTTTTTGGCAGCTTTCTAGCATGCAAATATTTTATTAATGACTTGAGACAATCTTTGTTGATGTATGAAACTATATTTATTGTTCTTCTTTTCCAAGCTTGTGTAGAGTTTTGAAGTCGTTCAAGACAAGACTCGTCTTCCTTGTACTGTGACTTTGATGAAATCCTCCGAGGGACATGTCATTCCCTTAGCAAGTTTCGCTAGAGCATCAGCATTGGCATTATCTCCACGAGGAATCTGGTAGAAAGTCACCTCAGGAATCTGCTCCAAGAGCTTCATTGTGTATCGGTGATATTCTGCTAGTCTTGGTTTCAAAATTTTATATTGTCCGGCGACTTGCTAGATGACAAGTTAAGAGTCACCATAAATGACAATATTTGTTATATTCATTGAGATTGTCAATTCTAATCCGGTGATTAAAGCTTCGTATCTGCTTCATTGTTGGTGCACGGCTCTGTCAGGTGGTATGAGAACCTCAAGATACCCTTATTTGGCGTAATAAAGATTAAATCAATCCCTGCTTTGTCTGGTATAACTGTGCCTGCTCCTTTGTCTTTCCTGGCTGACGAAGCGCCATCAAAGTACATTTTCCAGCACTACACACTAGAAAATTCCATTTGTAGTATTTGCTCATCTGGTAACTCGTCGTTGAGAGAGGACCCAGCTGACAGTGGGTGTGCAGCGAGAAAATCTGCTAGTATCTGTCCCTTGATAGTACAAAGGAGAACAAAAGTTATATCAAATTGCAATAAAATCATTGACAATTTTGCCAAATGTCCAGAGAGTGTTGGTTGGGTCATCAGATATTGCAATGGATTAACTTTTGAGATTAGGGTAATCTTATGAGAAAGCATGTAATGTCTAAGCTTTTAGGCAGTGAAAATTAACGCCAGACAATGCTTCTCAATAGGTGGATATCTTATCTCCGTCGATATTAGACGACGACTCAAGTAGTAGAGTGCATTTCTTTACCCTCATTATTGATTTGGGCTAAGAGGGAGCCGAGAGAGTCATCCAAAGCCGCGGTATAATGTATCAACGGTTTCCCTGGGATAGGAGCTGCCAAAACAGGAGGTGTCATTAAATATTGTTTAACATCCTCAAAGGCTCGCTGACATTTCTCTTCCCAAATAAATTTGGCGTCCTTTTTAATTAATACCGAGAATGTCTGACACCTACTTGAGAGATTAGAAATAAAGTGTCTCAGATATGCCAACTTCCCCTGGAAGGAACGTAGCTATTTCAATATTTTAGGAGGAGGCATTTCCAAGATAGTTTTAATCTTACCCGAGTCGATATCGATTCCCCAATGATGGACAACGAATTCTAGAAATTTCCCGGAGGTAACGCCAAAGGAGCACTTTAAGGGATTCATTTTAAGGTCATATCATCGTAACCGTTCAAACACGATCCTCAAATCATACAAATGGTCTATTTTTCGTTTACTTTTGATGACCAGATCATCCATGTAGCATTCTACTTAGTTTTGAATGAGGTCGTCAAAAATCTTTTTCATCGCATGCTGATACGTTGCTCTGGTGTTCTTTAGGCCGAACGACATCGCTGTGTAGCAGAAAACTCCAATTGGTGTTTTGAAAGCTGTAAGTGTTGCATCCTCGGGAGCCATCTTGATTTGGTTGTATCCTGATGATCCATCCATGAAGGAGAAAATTTCATGTGTTGAAGTGATATCCACTATGATATCTGGTATAGGTAGTGGAAACTCGTCTTTTGGACATGCCTTGTTCAAATCTCTGAAGTCAACACAAACGTGGATCTATCCATTTTTCTTCTTAACAGGTACAATATTAGCCAATGAAGCCATATTAGCCAACCATATGGGGTACTGCTCTTCTTTTACAAAGTTGGCGTTTATTTATTTCGTCACTTTGGCGATGACTTATTGTTCTATTTCAAGGCGCATTCTCTTGGGAGCTTGTTTTACTGGGGTTATATTCGTGTCCACCCCAAGTTTATGGACTGCAACCTCTGCTGACAGTCCTGACATTTCATCATAGCTCCATGCAAAGCAATCTTTGAATTCTGTTAATAGTTTGACCAATTCTGCAGATTCTTCGTCATCAAGTAGAGAACTTATAAATGTAGGCCGGGGTTGTGGTTAATCTCTTTGGTTAATCTCTTTCAATTCACCTATAGTAGATTAAATTTCCTCCTCAAATTCTGGCAGAGCATCTTTTATTGGTTGATCAGTAGAGTCATCCTCTACATCGAGGCAATCCTCTTCTGACTCACTAGTAACAACCATGCAAAATTCAGAATCATCGATTGGTCCAACTGTACCAAATCGGAGACCTTCTTTTGAATTGGGAGTTTGACTTTTAGCATTTCATAGTTTTTCAAAAAGTTGAAATTTATCTTTTGGCATTTCTTTTGGTAAGTGTCCCTATTGAATTAACTTTTAAACACAAGTCGAGAAGCAACCAAAATGCAATTCCATTAATTCATTAGAATGAACATCCAAATTTACATGTTTTTCAAGCTCAGTAGAGGTAGAAGCACGGTAAAATTTGATCGGCTTTGAACCAACACTACGGACTTCCTTGAACTCTAAACTCTCGACATTTTGTTGGAGAATCTGAGTAAGGTCATAGTATTCACATAGTGGTTTATCCGATCATACATTATTTCATATTCATTCTTCTCTGTATCTTCTAGGGATATCTCGTTCAGAGGTTTTTTCTGCTTTGTCATCATTATCACATCTTCAGAACTATCTTCATCACCAATGTTGATGGTTGGCCTAGTCCGTTAAATAATTAAATTGATATTTCCTCGTCCACGTCTCCGGCCTCGACCTCAGGTGCGTGAACTAGAAGAACCTCCACCAACTCGTTGTAAGGGAGTGGTAGAAGTTTGTTGAAGCGGAGTTGTTTGGCTTCCTATTTGTGATTCTTATGAATTTTCATTTTTATTTGTCAAAATCTCGCGCGAGAAGTTTATCTTGTTTGGAGGTAGATAGTAGGCAGCATCTTCATGTATACCAACTTCATGCACTGAAAATGGTTGTAGGTCTCCCTTAATGCCATTTTCTTGACCATCTTTGTGGTATTTAATGCACTATTGTAGAGTTGATGGAACCATATTAGGCTCATGAATCCATGTTCGACCCAATAGTGCGTTAAAACAGGTCTTGACATCGATGATATGAAATTTAGCGGTTGTCACAAGTTCTCCAACCTTCATAAGTAATGTAATTTATTCAAGGGATCTTTCTCCCTTTTAGTTGAATCCTCTTAACATCATCTTATCGGCTGTAAGATCTTGAGCTTCAATATCCAAATAGGCCAATGTCTGTAGGCTCATCAAGTTAAGAGATGCTCCAGGATCCACTAAAACACTGGATAACACAAATCTGCTAATGTTGACGGAGATGTAGAGCGGACGGTTGTGGTCGGCGATACCGAGCAACAAGTCTTCATCTGTGAAGGTTACTCTTGACTGTTCTCTCAACGAGCAAACTTCATCTAAGAATGTGCTAGCCAACTGAGTTAAGAAAAGTTTTGGATCAAGCAAAGCTGTAACCAGAGATTCCCTCATCTCCTTTGACAGGATCAGAGCTTCATAGATGCTTTGTTTGGCCAACAACTTCCTAAGATGAGCTAGCACGTTATAATCCACTTTATAAAATCCTCCAATCTTACTTGGCTATTTGTTTCTTCCACTTCATTATATGTTTTCCTTTATCCGTTGGAGCTATTCTTGGTGGTAACACTTTTCCACTCCTTAAGTTAACTTCGATGATTTCTTCTCCTTGAGATATCATTGTTGAATCTTCCAATGTCTTTTCCTCTTCGTCGGAAAGATCTAAGTTGATGGCAAGCGGTGTACCATGATGTTCGAGAACTGGCTCCTCGTTATCGGTGCTGTCGTAAACGATATCATTGATGTTTTCTTTGGACTTGACAACAAGTTCATCAGAGTCAAGTATGATTTGAGGATCATTTTGGGAATCGAGATCTCAGCAAGATTGGTCATAATCAGTTATCACCAAAAACAGTCAAAACGTAGCCGAAATCATAATCATTATATTCATAAGACCCCAGAAGGATAAAAATATAATCATACAAAGTCAAGGGTTCAAGGATTTTCTTCCCCAAATTCGAGACAACCAATCTAGTAGAGGCAGCCCCTATCCTACCCCATGTGCTATCAATCTTGGCAGTGAGGCTTTTCTT
Organism: Phalaenopsis equestris; assembly: GCF_001263595.1. Lineage (NCBI taxonomy): Eukaryota > Viridiplantae > Streptophyta > Magnoliopsida > Asparagales > Orchidaceae > Phalaenopsis > Phalaenopsis equestris. Next base: position 21,126 of record NW_018228451.1, read on the forward strand.
CTTCTTGTTCTTTGTCCTTGATGATGACTGATCTCCTGATGAAACTTTCATCTCGGGCTCAATATGTTGCGGACTCTAAATGGAGGGTTATTTTGATGCAGAATGTATCTTGTTCAGTATTTTCTTGGACGATCTGCTCCAGACCTCATTACATTCTTCTTTGGTATTTGTAGAAGCTTGTTTCAATTAATCCTGTATTTGATTAAGGTTCCTCTTGAGTTCATCTCCAGATGTACTATATCCATCTATTCCGGCATACGGATCAATTGGGGAGATTGGCTCGGCTGAAATCATGTTTATCCTTTTTCAGGTTCTTTTAAATATTCTTTCAGGATTGTAATATTCTCTTCCTTGAGGTTGTTCTTGAGCCAGTCCTTAAGGATGAAACACTTGTCTATAGTGTGCCCAAGCAACCGGTGGGGTAAGTAAAAGTAATAATTTGGTTCGTTCTCGTTATCCACCTCTTCGAGTTTCTTTGGATCAGGTAGTTTGAATTCTGGTTTCTTCATCAGGCTTTTGAATATTTTAGGTATGGATTCATCCTTGAAAGAATACACAACTTTCTGTCACTCTAACAGGGATATTCTTTTACCCACTGTTCGAGGTGATCCCTCCTGAGGTGGCCATTGGTTGGATTGACTGCTCTATTTTTTAGAGTACTGTGATGAAGACTGGTGATGTTCTTTTGCATATATCTTTATCGGCTGCTTTTCTTTGTTGACAGTCGTGACTACTCCGGATTTCTTTTCAAACACTCTGGTCACCTAAGCCTTTTCATGTGGCTCCATGTCCTTCATTTCTTCTTGAAGACGGCTGGCATTACTGAGTAGCTTCTCGAAGGATTTGATGGTGAGTCCCTTAAGCATGAAAGCTACTGGCCCATGAATGCTCTTGAGTAGAATCTCATTGGAATAATGTTCCTGTAGCTGAGGTTCATATTTCATGCTAAGGTTTCTTCACCTCAAAATATAGTCTGCCAAAGTTTCACTAGGCTTTTGCTTCTCCATCATGAGCTCTCCAATAGACACATGATGTTGCGCCCCGACAAATCTTTTCACAAATAACTGTTCCAACATAAAAAAATGTTTTAACTGACCCGTTGGGCAAGTCAGCGTACTAGTCGAAAGCAATTCATGCTTCTCCATCATGAGTTCTCCAATAGACACATGATGCTACTACCCAGCAAATCTTTTCACAAATAACTGTTCCAACTCAAAAAATGTTTTAACCTTTCAAAAGTGATCCCTGACAAGCTACTAACGAACAATTGGTAGAGTAGAGCTTCGCTATTCCTTGTGTTTCCACAATTGGCTTGAAAATGTGTTATGTGTTGTCTGGGATTCCCAGCCCCATCGAATATCTTGAAGTTTGAAGCCACAAAACCCTTGGGGAAACTTACGACATTGAACTTCTCTGGGTTAGGTCTACCCTTTAAAATTGATGCACTGACCTTAGATTGGGCTAAGGCATCCCGTACTTGTTCAACCATTTGCTTGAATTCCTTTTCTGGCATGGCACCTGATGAAGAATCTTTCTTTGGTTGTTCATCTTTGTCTGCTGAAGTAGCCTCTCTTCTTTCATATGTGATGTGTATGATTCTGGAGAAGCCAAATGTGGTGCTTGTGATTGCCCCTAAATGGTGGCCATGGCGGTCATAGCTGCAATCATCTCTTCTATTCTTTTCTTCAATAGACTAACTTGCTCATCCCTTAGGAGGACAACCCTACACAGTTCATCTACGGCGTTCTCTTCGGTGTGAGGTTGAGCCTCGTACACATATGTGGCGGCTCTTATTTCAATTACATGGACATCCATGAAATCTTCCTCCCAGTAATCATTGTAATCAAAATTTTCATCTTCGCTATCGACAGAAATTTTGTGCTCTCGAGCTAACTCGGAAATCTCAATCCTTAGTTTCTCAACCTTCTCTTCAATTATTGATTCCTTGATTGCTTTAAGATCTGGAGGACCTTGGTGGATATCCTCAACTTGTTCCTCCATCTTGCTGGCTATTGTCGTGACGAGATGTCAGATATTTCAAGCACATATTTCAAGCACTGGTTTTGCTTCCTGTCCTGTAGGCTCACTGAACCGTATCGGTGCAACGACCTTGGGTACCCATACCCTCTTCCTTTTCGACGATGATGTCTCAGGACGGGGCGTCTTAGTAGAAACATTGGTATGTCGAGGGAAGATATGATATGCTCCCCGTGGTGTAGCGTGGTGTAGACCAGCTACAGTGTCAGGTAATCACTTTGTCTTTATATCTAGGATTATAGGAATGATGGGTAAGATCTTCAGACCCAGTCTCGACTTAACCGGTCGACGACCTGTGGTCCTGGTGGCAGTATGATCAGTAGTGATCACTGTGGTATCAATTCTATTCCCTAAGGGGAGCCAAACGGTGATGCGAGTAGGCGGTGCTCCAGTTATCTTACGGGATTGTCTGGCAGATTTGACGCCTTTCAAAATTTCCTTCTTCACGCGAGGGGAAATTGCATCTCTGACTCGTTTAAGTAACTCGCTAACCAAACATCCTTCTTTGGTAGCCAGCCTTCTGAAAACTGCGCTAACTCGAGTGATAGGAGTGAAATTTTTTCCCTCCTCACTGTGTCCATGAAGTGATGGTAATGCAGCAGTCATCCTCCGGATACTCTCATATCCATCAGTATCTGTCAGAGGATGGAATCTACTCCCTCGTAGGAGTGGATAAATTTTGGGTAGCAATTCTTCATCTTGATGAGGCTCCTCCTCATTGGGTGTCTCTTCGGGAGCTTGGGCTTTAATGGCCCTCCGAACTCTTCTATTGTGGTTTCTCATTTGAGTTCAGGTCAGTGGTACAGTCCTTGAGCTTGACTCAATTACAAACACGGGTGGTGGGAAAGTTAATCCCTCAATTGGATCTTCAACAATCATCACTTCCTTCCCCTTAGCAGCAGCGGGGATAACAGGTTTGGTGGGTGCCATGATGGCAGCAGCTTTAGTCTTCTTACAGGCAGGGAAGTCTTGAAGGCAGCTCAAACTGAACTCTGCAGATGGCTCTGGTATTTCTGGAGCAGCGATCTTTATTACGACAAATGGGGCTTTCTAGAGGATGACCTCAAGATCATTGAATCCGTCTCCAAATTTGATGGTAGGAGCGATGTTGCGGGCTTCGTGACTTGTCGGCAGGTTGCACGAAAAAGTCAGCATCGGGTAGGCCATCATAGCAAGCTTTAAAAATAGAAAATTTTAGGGTTAGCTATATGGCCAAAAATCTCATAATCTTTAGTGCAAGCACTGAAAATAGAGGTTGATCTGTAGATGGGGCGGGTCTTAGTTTATGGGTATTTTAAAGAAATTAAGGGCTGTATAATTTAATTAATGCAAGAAATTTTCAAAGTGCGCACAGCACAACAAGATTTGGTATAATTTGCGGAATAGAAAATCAAATTTGGAAGAGAGATGTGAAATATTTTAGGACCCAGTGCGAGACCAAATTAGTGGCATAAAATACCCAGGTGGAACTAGTCCACCGACACACCTATTGGGGATCCGACCCCATATAAAAATTTAAAGAATCCTTAATGGTCTTCTGAACCCCTCTGTTCAAAGATGGTTGAACAGCTAGCCCTAAATTCCAAGGAGTTGATTGTACCTTCCCAAGACAGAAATGGGTAAAGTATGTCAACAGAAGAAGGGTAATTTGGTCCAAGAGGGGCATGAAAACATTACCGTCGCGCGGGGATAATATTTCCTGATTTATATGGAGAGAAAACCTTTTCCCTAGCGGAGTTGCCAGAAGTTGTCGGCGCTATTTCGGGGGTTTGTGGGGAGTTGCCCGTAAGAAGCTGTCGGTCAACGGAATCAAAATCCCGTCGCCCTCTTTGGAAGGACGTTGAAGTATGAATCAAACTGACCCCATATTTTTTATAATTTAAAATGAAAGAGCACTGTACCTCAAATCCTATATCCATACCAAAGGATAAACGCAAGACTTGAGGATGAGGCTCGATTAAATAAACTAAAGAAAGTATAACGTCTGTTTTGTGTGTGAAACCTCTGTATTTGATGACAAGTTCTCCTATTTAATATAAAGGATTAAATGAGGTTTATATTAAGCTGGGTTTGGACATGCTTCCTATAAGGGCAAGACCCTATAGTTAATTACATCTTAAATGACCTAAGTCACTTAAGAAGACTCTTGATAAAAATCAGAAAATATTATCTTCAACGAATTTAAAAGGGCAGGACTTTTCAATGAAATCGGACGTAGAGGTGTGAAAGGGGATTGGTTCAAATTTAGAACATTTTGTTGTAGAATCCAAAGAAGGAAGAACTAGAGGATGTCATGGATCGTAGAGGAGAACCTCGAAGACTTCCCAAGCTATCCTAATGTTTGGATTAAATTTAAAGGAGAAAAACTTAAGTGTTTCATCCTACCAATTTTATTAGTTAAGGCTTATATTCGTTTGAAACAATCACACAAACATCCTAGAAGATATGAGGATTTAGGTCGTGACGAACTACAACCTCGGAATTCTAAGACGAGTTAGGGTTTATATTGTATAGGAGGGCTATGCAAAGGCCTACAGATGCTGTGAGGATTTATGTTGCATAAGCAAGCAACCTCGAAGTCCTATGGCTTTGTTGTTTAAGTCTAAGGAAGGAAGATTGGTTTAGCTGGTGAAGACAGGTTTTGCTGTTGAAGATGGACGTGCTGCCCACCATGCTATCATCAAGTTCCTCATCGCGACGAGTTTAAGTTTTCTAGTGTGTCAAGTTATAATGTCAAATCACGTGGCCCTATGGTTGAAGTTCTTCAAATTTTATGAGGGCATATTAAAGTTGATTAGAGCGACAC
>NW_018228451.1:26132-30174 GCF_001263595.1 Phalaenopsis equestris
GGTGAATTTTATCTTGGTTGATTTTAATTTTGGTTTTGGTTTTGGTTTTGGTTAACATGCAAGTTTATGTAGTTTTCATACATGTAGGTAAATGCAAGTATAAAAAAGAATCAACATAAGCATAAAGAGAAGCATGTAAGGAAAAGGCACAAGAAAGACGGTACTATAAACTGTAAAAGCGTACCTGGGGAGTCGTCTCGTTCCATCACCTAAAACTTAAAAATGCATGTGAGGGCATTTATGAAGAGTAGAAAATGTAAAGTTTTAGTGGTTTTCCTAACTCTATGTTGTATTTTGGTGAGTCCTTAAAAGTTTATTTAAGGATGATTTCATTGAGCAAAGCATATTAAGTTTAATAGACCTCTGAGGTATCCAACAAGTTAGGAGGAGGAAGCAGGTCCATGCCTCCCTCTCACCAACTGGTGAAAAGCCTCGAGTCCATTTAAACTTATTATGTTGCTTAATGGTTCATTATGTGAATACTTCTAATGCTCAGTGAACTTTGATGTCTTAATTATCCCTAAGGAAGGGGTAATTATCATGTATCATTTAATTTGAAAATTGTGTGAGTGAATTTTCTTAAAGGGCAAGTTGGTGTAATCTGAACGCTTAGCCAATTTCTTAATTAGGCTTAGTGATGTTTCAAGGATGTTTAATTTAGTTATGTTTATTTCTCTAATCCTCATTTAGTCAATTTTGATTTGGCCTAAGTCACCACTAAGCCCTTAAGACCTAGGTCAGTGTCTTAGTGTCTTCAGTGTCTTAATTTGTTTTGAAAAAGTTAAGCTTTAAGTGGTCATGATTCATAATTTAAACTGATTAATTATTGACTTCAAAAGTCATACTTTTTGAAAAAAATTATTAAAAAAATTTAATTTTAATAAACTGCCAAATTTTAATAATGTAGAAACTTATTAACTTAAGTAAGAAAGTGAGATTGGTTTTTACCAACTAACCCTTTGTGTTTCAAACATCAAATAAATTGATTCAGATCAGAGGTTGCACATTTCCCTCCTTGACTTAAGCTTAAATGTTAATTAACGCTAAATTTCCAAAATTGCACATTTGCCCCTAAGGCTCTAACACTTCATAATTTGTCAAATTCAATTTAAATGATTTTGAAATTCTTACCCTACCTCATTCATGGGTCAATTAAGACATCAGCGGAGAAAATGTGATTTTTCAGAATTTAGATTATTTTATATAATTATTTTCATGTAAAAATTGGATTTTTCAAAAAAAATTCTTAACTTGACCAAGGTAAATTCTAATCCTTTGAAATTTTTACTAGAGGTAGACTTAGACTAGAGAAGCCTTGGGAGCAAAATTCATGATTTTTTGAATTCTCTTTGATTTATTAAAATTATTTTAATTTTTGGGTTATTTAATAAAAATAAAATATTTTAAATGACGAAAATTAAGTTTTGTGTCTTGGAAAAGTCTCTCTAAGTTTAGAGAACCCAGAGGAGCAAATTTCATATTTTTTTGATTTTTCTTTGATTTTTTTAGGATTATTTTAGTGAAAACTCATTTTTAGTCTTTAAAAATTATTTTTAAGCTTTGAAATTCAATGTCTTTATTTAGAAAATTAGGAAAAATATTCTAATTGTTCCTAAGTGATTAGGAAGCAATTTAGAATATTTCCATTAATTTTGTTAATTTTGTGTTTTTTATGAATTATTAAATATTTAAAATGGGCTAAAAATCAAGTTTTTATTCTAAATATTATTTTATTTTTATAAAATATCCCTGATCACAGAGAACTCAAGAAATTTATTTTTATAAAATATCCCTGTTAAGTTTCATAATTTTTAATTAAGTTTCATAATTTTTTGAGTTATATTTTCATTTTTAAAAATCATTCAAGTGTCAACTTAAGTTATCAAATGAACTGAAATTATTTCAAATTTTTATAGTGAGTTCTCTGGATCATAAACCACAGTGGAGATAAAAAATCAAGTCATTTAAATGTTTATATTTTCCAAAATTATTATTTTAGTGATTTAGTTTTTGTAAAAATTAAGTGTATTCTAAATGAATTGACCCATAAAATCATTACCAAAAGCTTCTCTGGACATCGTGGACCTTCCAAAATTTTCTTAGAATTTTCTAATCAGTATGCTAATATCCATAATTATTTTAAGGAAATAATGTGCAAGAACTTGAAAAATATGTATCTCTGTATAGGAACCTCCTCTAACTTTTGAAAAATAAGAGGATGTTTCCCTTGATAGAGGCTACAACATGCCAAAATTTCAAGCCAAGGTGATGTATCAATATGCATAGAGAATCAAATGATCCCAAATAGTGTTTAATTAAATAAAAATAAAGTATGCATCAAATGGACTTGAAATTTATTCCACATTTTTCTCCTCTGTTCACTGAGCAACAGAGTATTTTTAGTTTATTTTTGTGATTTTTCTACACAAAGTTATGGATTTTTGAAATATAGGGATTTTAAATAAATAGAAAAAGCCCTATTTTTCTACTTATCCACGCGGCGCCATGTAGATCTTAGGCAGCTCCTAAACTTCACGCGGGGCACTTCTATTTGACGTCGCCGTCCATGCCAGCAGCCACGCGTCCCACTGTTTATGTAAAGAAGCGTTGTCCGGCTTCATCTTGGCCATCCATTTAATACACGCGCGATTAGACGCTGCGTGGTCATCGTCCCTAATGGCTTAGGCCGAGAGCCGCCCACTTTCAAGGCTTATGATCTATCTAATTTCTCAACCAAATTTAGTGAAATTTTTTTAAAATGCTGGTCTTAGTGAGACGGACTCATCCATACGGTCAATGTGTCATGAAATCAAGCCCAAGTAAATGGAGAATCAAAATAGGCTCGGGAGGAGGAGAAGTTTTATATCTTTGCTCTGAGAAGGGATGCTTCAATCAGAGGTGCTCGACACATTCGTTGGGGTCTAAGGAGGCTAGGGATTAAGCCTCTTGCTGTGGTATAAGGCCTAGGTATGATGATTTCCAAGCTTGATTTCAGGTGTTGGTCTAGAGCTATGGTGGAGGCTATTTCAGAAAAGAATTGGATGGGGCTTTTCCTTCTATTGCTATTGTGAAGGTGTGGGCATAAGCAATTGAAGTTTGGTGGAGTTTTTAAGGGATGTCCTATTTCTGCCCTAATTCTTAAGCTCAAAATTTGGGTTATACAGGGGGAATCAAGGCAATGGAGTGATTGGAATGGGCTGTGGAGATCTCGTGGAAGTTCTGAGGCTCTCTTTGAGAAAAATTTAGAACCCCTCCCATGACCGTGGAGGTGATTTTTTATAAAAATGGTCATGGGGTGGCTTTCAGGGCACAAGTTTGGGTGCATTGTGGTGCTTAGGTGAAGGGTAGAGGAGCTCTTCAATTTGATTTAGATGAGTTGGCCTCTAGGTTTGATTTGGGTGAGGTGCCATGGGGGTGGCTCTCGATTTTGAGCTTTTCCAACCACTAGGTTGGCCAGCCGGCTAGGGAGACATGGCTAGGTGCTTAGGGCATCCAGAGGAATCCATCACAACAATTTAGTGCAATAATACCTAATTTTGGTTAATACCTAATTTTGGCAATAATACCTAATTTTGGTAAGGATATCTTAAGCACATGCATTTTTGGAAATAATATCCCTTAAATTTGGGGACTTTTGGTCCATGGCTTGATTTATGTGGTTTCACGGTGTTTGGACTGATGAGTAAGTCTAACTAATTGCTAGGGTGGAGTTAATTTGGTGACTTTAGGGTGGTTAGGTCATAATTAGTGCATGGGTCGAAATGGGTGCAAATGACCAAGTATTGGGATTGGTCTAGGCTACCCATGTCAATTGGCCCAACTAATTATTGAATTTGGTGTAGATGATCATAAGAAACAGGTTTGGTGAAGGATGGAAGTGGTTTTGAGCTCAATTGAAGGATCAATTTGAGGGAATTTTGAACTTTAATGAATTTGGTCATTTTGGGCTAGGCTTGGATCTAGCTTAGGTTAGCCTTGGGATAAGTCCAAATTGTTGGTTGTAAATGGTCAATAGGGACCGACCTCATGAAGAGTTACATGA
>NW_018228451.1:30263-69418 GCF_001263595.1 Phalaenopsis equestris
TGGATTTAGGCCAAAATCATTTAGGCCAAAATCAAATGGATTTGAGGCTTCACCAATGTCAATTGATGGTTGATTTTGATGTATATGAATGTTACAAGATTTTTCAACATTTATTGGGGCCAATTGACTAGGGCATGGGTTCAATTTGGTGAGATTAGGTTATGTGGCCAAAATTGGGGTTTTAACCTAACTCAAAATTGGGTTCAAATCATGGGCCAATTCAAATCATGGAAATTGGGTTCAAATCATGGGCCAATTAGGCTTGGACTTTATTTAGTTTTGTCATATAAAAAGTTAATTTAAGTTTAGGATTGAAATTGGGGTCAATTGAGATCAAATTGACGGACATTTGAGTTGGATTTGGGGAAATTTGGGTCTTTAAAGGCAAATTTAGGGACTTTGGTTAAAGATAGTCAAATTGGCCAATATATGTCAAGTTGTAGTTGAGAGAAATTAAATTAGGAATATTTGGAATTTATTGAGATTTTATGGGAATTTTTGGAATTTTTGGGATTTTGGGCTATGGAGGGGTATTTTGGTAATTTGGCCATCTTTGGAGATTTTGGGTAATTTTGGATAATTTGGAGGTTTTCAAAAGGTTTGAAATAAATTTTGATCAAATTTGGGTATTTTGGGTAAACTTGGGAATTTTGGCAAATTTTAGGTTTTCAAGGGCGTTCAGGTAATTTGGGGTGCTAAGGGGCAAAAGAGTAGGTTGGGTATCTCAGTAGAGTTGGAGTGCCAACTACCATCAATAATCCATGGAACAATGGAAACCCCATTTTTGGTCCTTTATGTAGTGGTCTTTGCTAAACCATAGCCCCTAAGGATAGTAGGTTTAGCGGACCATCTACATGAGTATCCCAAAAGATCAAGGGACCTAGGCTAGAAATTTGAGTTCAGGGTTGTGAGTGATTGTGAGTGCAGATAAATTTAGTGAGTGTCTTAGCTCCAGACCAACACCCAGGGTCAACCCTAAAGTCCAGCTATCCTAAGGGTGACTCATCTTGAGTTTCCCCCATAGTGACCCCACCTACTAAGTATTTAGAGGTTGAGACCAACATGTGGAACTTCAAGTTGAGTAGAGAAGAGTTTAGAATTTCTAGTGGTGAGGGTGCCTTTTCTAGTTTTATAAGAATAGTCAATAGGAAAATCCTATGGCCAGACCTTAGGTTACTAAAGAGGAAAAAACTAAAGCTCAACCAAAAATGAGGTCAACACTCTATCACTCCATAATTCATCAATTTTAATTCAAACTACTTTTGAATTTTCATACCATATTGCTCATGGGTCAATTAAATCATCAGAGGAGAAAATGTGATTTTTCAAATTTTAATTTAATTTATATAATTATTGATATGTAAAAAAAGGATTTTTCAAAGAAAATCATTCAACCTGACCAAGGCAAAGCCTAATCCACTGAAATTTTTACTAGAGGTAGACTTGGACCAGAGAAACACTTAGCCAGACTGAATTTTTCTAAGCAATTTGCTAATTATTATGATTAATTTATGAAAATAATAGACATAAACTTGAAAAATATACATCTCTATCTGGAGGCCTACTCTGACCTTGGAAAAATCAGAGAATATCCCCCATGACAGAGGCAACAACATGCTAAAATATCAAGCCATGGTAAAATGTCTATATGCATGGAGAGTTAATAGACTAAAAACTCTGTTTAATTAATTTAAAGTAAACTATTCATCAGATAAATTTCAAAACATTTCCCCATTGTTCTCCTCTGTTCACTGAGCAAAAGGGTATTTTTATTTTATTTTTCTGATTTATCTATGCAAAGATATGAATTTCTAAAGATCAAGTATTTAAATAAATGAGAAAATACCATATTTTTCTACTTAACCACGCGACGCTGATTGGATCCTAGGAAGCTTTGAAAGGTGATGCAACGCACTTCCATTCACTGCGCTTTTCATTGTTCACACACCACTAGTTCGCCCGGCTAGATCTCGTTCGTTGACAAGATAAATGCTTGATCGGATGGCTCCCCGTCATCGTCCCTAAGTGACCTAACCAGAGAATCATCCACACTAAAACCTTAAGATCTCCCTCTAGACTCAACCAAATCTCATGGGGTTTATTCCTAGAGCTTCATCTACTCAAGAAAAAACTTATCTATACAGATTATACGGTATGAACTACATTAAATACTTATGGAGAGTAAAAATAATCTCGGATTAAGGTTAAGCTTCAATACCTTTATCTGGAAAGGGAGACCTCAATCAGATGGTTGTAGTAGCTTTGATTAGGTCCAACAAACCTTCAGATGAAGTCTTAGGCCCTGTTGAATTGCCTAGGTATGAAATCGACCAAGCTCGATTTCAGGTGTTGATTGAAGTATATACTAGAGGCTGTTTGAGAGGGGGGCTTTTGTAGGGGGATCAACTTCTCTCATATTGGGGATGGTGTGTGCACAATTAATTGAGATTTGGTTCAATGTAGAGTTGTGGGGAAATATGTCCTGATTTCAACTGAAACTTTGAGCTCAATATTGAACTTACACAGAGGGAACTAGAGGGGGAAAATGGTGGGCTTGAACTTAGGAGGTCCTAGAGAGTCTTTGGAAGCAAATTGGTAGAGTTTCCTTAAGAAATATTCAGCTCTCCCCCATTGGCCATGGAGGTGAGCTTTAAATAAAATGGCCTAGGCTAGCTGTCAGGGCCAATTTGGGGGTGGAAAATATTGCTTATGTGGAGGACAGAGAAGCCCTAAGGAGCAGTTGAGCTGATTTGGCCTCTAGGTTTGAATTGGATTGAATTTGTGGGTGGTGGATCAAGGTTTATCCATTTTTAGGCCACCAAGGTGGCTGGCTGGCCAGTGAGTGGTCACCTCCTCTCTCAGGAAGGTCAGGGGGTGGCTAATGATGGTTAACTCCCTACGGTAAGTGATGATGGTGGAGATATTTCAAGTTAAGTCCAAAAATGGGTTAAAATCCCTTAATTTTGGGGATCCCTTGGTCCATAGCATGCTTTGGTGGATTTTGGGTGGTTTAGCCTGGTCCTTAAGAAGAGGCTTAGTGGTTGTGGTATCATTGTCTTGGTGGCCTAGACATGGCGAAGTCAAATTAGGTTAAAGGGTTCAATTTGGGTAAAATGGCTAGATGTTGGGTTTAAGTTAGACTAGCCATGTCAATTTGCCCAATGGATTAATACATTTGATGTATATGTTTGTAATGAAGAGTTTAGAAAAGATTTGGAGTGATTTTGAGTTGGTTTGATGGTTCAATTTGGAGGATTTTGATCATTTGGTCAATTTGGGCATGTTGGGCTAGACTTGGGTCTAGATTAGGCTAGGCTTGGGGGCTTGGGCTAACTAGGCTTGGGCTAAGTCAAAATTGATTATTTAAAATGGTCAATAAAAACATCATGAAGACTTTTCAACATAAATTTGGTACCAATTTTGGGGCTAAGGTAATCAAATTGGTGGGATTTTGAGGTATGGCCAATTTAGGGCAAAATTGGGGATTTTGGACTTAGGTCAAAATTAAATGAAATTGTAGCCTCACCAAGGCCAATTGAAGGTCAAGTTTGATGTGTAGGATTGTTATGATGAGTTTTCAACATAAATTGTGGCAAAAAATTGTGGCAAATTGAGTAGGGTGGCAAATTGAGTAGGTTTTGGGGTTCAATTTTGTGGGATTAAGTAATGTAGCCAAAATTAGGAGTTTGACTTGGATCAAAATTGAGCTCAAAGCATGGGCCAATTAAGGTTAAATTTGGTTTAAATTTGTCATATGAAAGGTGAATTTAAGTTTAGAATTGATATTGAGGAAAATTGGTCCCAAATTGATGGACATTTGAGGTTAATTTGGGAAAATTGAGCCTCTAAAGGCAATTTTGGGGTTTTGGTCAAAATTGTCAAAGTGGCCAAATTTGGTTCAATTGAAGGGTCTAAATTGGTTTTGGAGGCAGTTAGAGTGATTTTTGATGTTTTGGGAAAGTTTAAGGCGCCAAGGGTATTTTTGTAATTTTGGCAATTTGGGGATATTTTGATACATTTGGAATTTTTGGGTAGTTTTTGGTAACTTGGGTATTTTTAAAAGGTTTGAAATGATTTTTGAACAAGTTTGGATATTTTGGCTGAATTTGAGGATTTTGACCAAATTTGAGATTTGGGGGTCTTTAGGAAATTTTGGAAAGTCTAGGGGTGAAAGGTCAAATTGAGTATCAACCACCCTACATGAGCTATGGATCAATGGAATCCCCATTTGGGTCCTCTATGTACAGGTCTTAGCTAAACCTTACCCTAGGGCTAGTGTGTTTAGGGGTCCATCTACATGAGTATCATAAAGGATCAAAGGATCAAAGTCAACAAATATTGAGATTTAATGATCAAATCTCAAAAAGATGATCGAAAGTTAGGGACCGACATCAATACGAGGGAATCAGATGTTAGGGATTGATTCCAAAAATGAGAATTTAAATTTAAGGATAAAATCTCAAAAAGAGGATCAAAAGTTAGGGACCTACCTCAAAGAGAGGGAATCAGAAGTTAGGGACTAATTCCAAAATGAAAATTGAAATTTAAGGATCAAATCTTAAAAAGAGGATCGGAAGTTAGGGACCGACCTCAAAGAGAGGGAACCAGAAGTTAAGGACTGATTCCAACATGAGAATTGAAATTTAAGTATCAAATCTTAAAAAGAGGATCAAAAGTTAGGGACCGACCTCGAAGCAAGGGAATCAGATGTCAAGGATTGATTCCAAAATGAGAATTGAGATTTAAGGTTCAAATCTCAAAAAGAGGATTGGAAGTTAGGGACCGACCTCAAAGCGAGGGAATCAGAAGTTAGGGATTGATTCCAAAATGGGAATTGGAATTGAAATAATTAGAATTAAAATTTAGGGATCTATCTCAAAAAGAGAATCAAAAGTTAGGGACCAACCTCAAAATGAGGGAATCGGAAGTTAGGGACTAATTTCAAAACGAGAATTGAAATTTAAGGATCAAATCTCAAAAAGAGGTTCGGAAGTTAGGGACCGACCTCAAAGCTAGGGAATCAGAAGTTAGGGGCTGATTCAAGCTGATTCAAAAATGAGAAAAAATGAGAATTGAAATTTAAGGATTAAATCCCAAAAAGAGGATCGAAAGTTAGGGACCAACTTCAAAGTGAGGGAATCAAAAGTCAGGGATTGATTCTAAAATGAGAATTGAGATTTAAGGATCAAATCTCAAAGAGAGGATCGAAAGTTAGGGACTGACCTCAAAGCCAGGGAATCAGAAGTTAGGGAATGATTCTAAAATGACGATTGAAATTTTAGGATGAAATCTCAAAAAGAGTATCTGAAGATAGGGACCGACCTCAAAGCAACGGAATTGGAAGTTAGGGACTGATTCCGAAATAGGAATTGAAATTTAAGGTTCAAATCTCGAAAAGAGGATTGGAAGTTAGGGACTGATCTCAAAGCGAGGGAATCAGAAGTTAGGGACTCATTCCAAAATGAGAATCAAAATTTAAGGATCAAATCTCAAAAAGTGGATTGGAAGTTAGGGACCGACCTCAAAGCGAGGGAAAAGCGAGGGCTCAAAGCGAGGGAATTAGAAGTTAGGGACTGATTCCAAAACGAGATTCAAAATCTAAGGGTCAAATCTGAAAAAGTGGATCGTAAGTTAGGGACCGACCTAAAAGCAAGGGAATCAGAATTTAGGGACTAATTCCAAAATGAGAATTAAAATTTACAAAGAGTTTGTGGTGTTGAACCCATTGATTTGTGTTATGTGAAAAGGTTGACATTGTTAAGGAAGATATGTGAAATTTTGTGATATTTAGTGCAGACAAGGATGGTTGTGCTGCGCGAGCAAAGAGTTAGAGATCCCGAAGTTGAGAGAATTAACTCAACAGATTTATTTTCTTTTCTTGTTGTTTTTATCATGTTTAGTTTTTAAAATATGTTTATTCCAAAATTTAATTTTTGTTGGTTGATTTATTTTTAAAAGAGTGTTTTATTGGAACTTTATTATTAAGTTTTCAATGTTTTCTTTTTTGTTCATTGTAATCTCAAACCAACTTATGATTGGTGGCTTTTATCCATCGCACCAAAAAGGGCAATTGAGCAAACAGACAAAATTTTGAAAGAGATTTCATTAATCTACTCCAATAAATATTATAGATTGAGCGTAGGTCAAGGCCTCAAAAAGGACAATTATACTGAGTGCAACAAAGTACATCCAAAAATATCCCATGCAAAATACATATAATAGGCTGAGCATGTCTAATGCATATCAGTCAAAAGGAATACTCTGAGTGTCTGTCTCTGGTGTGGCAAGCTCCTGATCGAGCTGAACTTCTAAGCCACGCTTCGGGACAGAAGTTCCGTTTGCATGTGCTTAGAGGTGCAACCCTCTCATAGCTCATACGACAGTAGTTCTTCCAATTCTGGGTCCGGTCAGAATCTATATGGCATTTTCATTTTGTTGTTATCCATCCTCCGGAAAGTTACAGACACCCTACGGTGTTGCACCCCTAAAATGCAGTGTTTGGCGACGTCTACTGTGTTTCCTTTAAGAACTAGCACTGAACTAACAAGTAGCAGAATTTACACGGCTCCTCTAAATTCACCAGGGCCAATGATATCAATTTATTTTCCAAATAGGATGTTGCTCTTACTCGTGAATGAGACCGTGTAGAAAGGCCTCACAAAGTCATGATGGTCAATGTGCGGAGGTATGCAGTCTCCTTCATCATATATGTTGATAATACAACTGTTAGGAATACAGTCAGCTAGCAGTATGCTCCATCAGACCATTCTCTTGATCTTCCATTTTATCATGAGAGGTAGTGGGTCCACCTTATCGTGTCTCAGAATCCAAGGAGGATTTCCTTATCTATTTTTAGTGAAGTTGTAATAGCAGCCACATTGTATTATCCTGCCCTTTCCTTGCATCCACTTTCTTGGTTTGGAAAAGGCTCTTTTCTGCAGTAGGCCAGCTCGGCCCCTGTCTCTTAAATCAAAAATGCAATCGAGAATATTTTGTTCATCTCTCTTGGAGAAGACCTTGGTATATAGCTCCAATCCTTCTAATATGTTGATGAACCTTCCTTGCACTTCTTCATAGAATTTGAAATCCCTTTTTCTTACCATACTCATCTTGTAGTATTTTGTCATACTGATGATCGGTGGTTGTTGGGGATGTTCCCTAATTTTAATGTCAACGGGAATCCAGGATGGTGCTGCCTCTGTCTGTCGTGGAATGTATGACTCTGCATCCGACAGGATATATGGCTTTGTACCTAACGGGACATATGATTCTGCATCCATTGGGTAATTAGCAGTCTGAAATCCATCATCAGAGGATACGTTCAGAGGATACGTATTACTCTAAACTCTAAAGTACTGTAGCGCTCAAGGTGGAGGACATTGCAATTCGGGCACTCTATGAATGCCCCTGTAGCTGACGTACGTGCAATTATCTCAGAGTTGCAGGTCGGGCAACCTGTATAAAGAACATCTGAAATTGGTGGTATCTCTGGCTCTGTAACAAATCCGTACTCATCATCTGTAGCAGGCAGGCTGGAAGGGGTCCCTCTCATGTCCGAATCATAGATATTCTCCTCAGGGATAAGGGTGAGCAAGTAGTCTGCCCCTTTATGGTGTCTCCTCTCTTCGCGTAGGAAAGCCCTATGCTTTCGGCGGTTAGTGTTTCTGCACTGAGTTCTCTGTAGTTGTGGATCGGGAAGTCTTTCATCATTGGTAGCAACTAGTCCTCCGATCTGCATAACTATCACCGATGGTAGTCAACTGGTTCCCTCCATCGGGTGCTGTTGTACTATCAAATTTTTCCCCTTCAGTGAGGAACTATCTCTATTGTCAAACCTTAGCAGGGATGGTCGCCATTCCTTTTCCTAACGGCTAACCACGTCCATCAAAGAACTCTCATAGTCCATGTTGACTTGACTAAAGTCCAGGTCAAAGTCTATGGTGCTGCCCTGCGGCGCCCTTTTCTCGTTGAGTGCGAGGTTCCAACCATCTTTAAAAGCAAAGATCAGCCTCTGGCCTGACATTTCTCTGCAGACGACAGGAAAAATATCAGTGAGCTAAAACTTAGCGTGAACAAGAACAAAATAAAGTATTTATTAAAGAAAATTTTTAATTTATGTTGGTGAGAAAACCATTTATTTATGTATATGTTTCGTTTAATTTAGTAGAGTATCTAGTTTAAGAGAGAAAATTGAAATTTACAATTTCAAAAATTTTAATTATGCAGGGGTTAATTTTATTATAAAATTTTAGACCCGGTCATAGACATTTGGCCAAATAGATAACCTCAGAACAATTTAAATTTCAAATCAAGCAATGTTAAGCAATGTTAGGTTGCATAGTCTGTATTCAAGTATCTTCCAATGATTGGCAGCACGAATCTTTCACCACGAAAATCTACAAGTTGGTAGGCTCCTCCTTTGTGGACCTTTTTTACAACACATGGTCCCTCTCAAGTTGGCTCGAATTTTCCACCTATCTTGCGCTATGCAAGAATGGGTCTTTTGAGCATGAGGATAAGGTCTTCAACTTTGAATGTCCTTGAACAGACAAATTTGTCATTATTTGTATCATCTTTGCTTGATAAAGCTCGAAGTATTGTTGTGTTTCTAGTTATTTTCCCTCAAAACTCTCTAGTTCTTCAAGTTTGAGTTTTGCACTTTCTTTTGTTGTAATCTGGTGGGCGACAGTGACTCTGAGAGTCGGCGTCTGGATTTCTAACGATAGTACGACCTCAGACCCATACACGAGCGTGTATGGTGTGCATTGAGTGGGAGTCCTGAATGTCGTCTGGTAGGCCCACAAAGCATCTAATAATTTGTTGTGCCAATCTCTTTTGTTTTCATCCACTTTTTTCTTTAAAATCTGTACCAATGTCTTATTGAAGGCTTCAACCAGACCATTTGCTCTGGGATAGTAAAATATAGAGTATCTCCAATCTATCATGTGTCGTTTAACAAAATTATTTATTTTGGTGCTTTTAAAGGCTATCTTATTATCAAAAATTATTCTTCACAGTATTATGAAACGATAGACGACTTGGCTTTCAAAGATTTGAGGTACGTGTTATGTCGTGACCTCTCGTAACGGTAGTGCCTTTGCCCATTTGGAGAAATAATCTGTAGCGGCGAGTATAAATCTGTGTTCTATGGAAGGAGGAGAGTCTATTAGACCTATTATAATCGTACCCCAACACTCAAATAAACACGAGGCAATGGTTGGGTGTAGCACATTCGGAGATTGGTGTAAGACCACCCCATGCACCTAACACTGGTGACATCTTCTGGTTGTATCCATGCAATCAGACATCATTGCTCGCCACGCTAATAATATTTGAGTCTCTAGATCTTCATTTTCATCTTTGGCCCTAACTATTGAGCGACACACAATCTGGCATGTACTTCCTTAACAATATTTTATGCCTCGACTTTGCATAAACATCCTAGCCACATCTGGTCGAATGATCTTCTGCAGAGGACGTCACCCACCAGAGCGTAAGACATAGCCCTTTTTTGTAATGTGATGTGCCTCAGACTTGTCCTCTAGTAGCTTTCCAGTATGTAAATATTCTATTAATGGCTTGCATATTCTATTAATTATTAATGGCTTGCGCCAATCTTGATTGATATCAGCAATCGCAATCATCATTTTTTCTTCTTTCCTGAGGTTGTGTAGGGTTTCAAGGTCGATCCAAGATAAACCTTGTCTTCCTTGTACTGTGACATCAATGGAATCCTCTGAGGCACATGCCAGTTCTTTGCGAGTTTTTCCAGAGCGTCAGCATGGGTATTATCTCCCCTAGGAATCCCGTAGAAACTTACATTGGGAATCTGTTCCAGTAGCTTCATCGTGTATTGATAGTATTCTGCTAGTCTTGGTTTCAAAATCTTGTATTGTTCAGCGACTTGCTGGATTACGAGTTGTGAGCCGCCAAAGATGGCAAAGTCTGTTATATCTATCAAGAGTGACAACTCTAATCTGGTGATTAAGGCTTCATATTCTGCTTCATTGTTGGTACATGGCTCTGTCAGGTGGTATGAGAACTTAAACACACCCTTATCTAGCTTGATAAAGATCAAACCAATACCTGCTTTGCCTGGTATAACTGTGCCTGGTCATTTGTCCTTTATGGCTCACGAAGCTCCTTCGAAGTACATCTCTCAGCTTTGCACATTGGAGAATTCCATTTATAGTATCTGCTCATCTGGTAGTTCATCATTAAGAGGGGACCCAGCTGAAAGTGGGAGTACAACGAGAAAGTCTACTAAAATCTGCCCTTGATAGCACGGAGGGGAATAAAACTTATATCAATTTGTAATAAAATCATTGACCATCTTGTTAAACTTCCAGAGAGTGTTGGTTGGGTCATAAATCATTACAAGGGATTATCTTTTGAAATTAGGGTAATCTTATGAGAAAGCATGTAATGTCTAAGCTTTTGGGTGGCGAAAATCAAAGCTAGACAATGCTTCTCAATAGGTGGATACCTTATCTCTGTCGGTATTAGGCGGTGACTCAAGTAGTATAGTGCATTTTCTTTACTCTCATCATTTACTTAGGCTAAGAGGGCTCCAAGAGAGTCGTCTGAGGCTGCGGTATAAAGTATCAACGGTTTCCCCGAGATAGGGGTTGCCAAGATAGGATGTGTTTTTAAAAATTATTTGACATCCTCAAAGGCCCTGAAGGCGCGCTGGCATTTCTCTTCCCAAAAAAATTTGGCGTCCTTTTTAATTAATTTCGAGAAGGGCTGACATCTACTTGAGAGATTAGAAATAAAGTGTCACAAATATGCCAACTTCCCTTGGAAAGAACGTAGTTGTATCAAGGTTTTAGTTTTAGGTTGAGGCATTTTCAAGATAGCTTTAATCTTATCCGGGTCGATATCAATTCTCCAATGACGGACAATGAATCCTAGAAATTTCCTTGAGGTAACACCAAAGGCTCACTTTAAGAGATTCAGTTTAAGTTCATACCGTCGTAACCGTTCGAACACGATCCTCAACTCGTACAAATGATCTATTTGTTGTTTGCTCTTGATGAACAAATCATCCACGTAACATTCCACTTGATTGTGAATGGGTCGTTAAGGATTTTCATCATTGCTCATTGATATGTTGCTTATCATTGCACGTTGATATGTTGCTCTACTACTCCAGCATTCTTCAATCCAAACAACATCACTGTGTAGCAGAAATTCCCGATTGGTGTTCTAAAGGCTGTAAGTGCTACATCCTCGAGAGACATTTTGATTTGGTTGTATCCCGAAGATCCATCCATGAAAGAGAAAATCTTATTTATCGAAGCGATGTCCACCATCAT
Organism: Phalaenopsis equestris; assembly: GCF_001263595.1. NCBI lineage: Eukaryota > Viridiplantae > Streptophyta > Magnoliopsida > Asparagales > Orchidaceae > Phalaenopsis > Phalaenopsis equestris. The sequence continues at coordinate 41,582 of NW_018228451.1, forward strand.
TTCTGGTATCGGTAATGGGAATTCCTCTTGTGGACACACATTGTTCAAATCCCTAAAGTCGACACAAACACAGATTTTTTCATTTTTCTTCTTAACTTGGACAATGTTGGCTAACCATGTGGGTTATTGCTCTTCTTTCACAAAATTAGAATCTATTAATTTCTTCACCTCGGCGATGACTTGCTGCTCTATTTTGAGGTGCATTCTTGTGGGAGCTTGTTTCACTGGTCATATCTTTATCTACCCCGAGTTTATGAACTGTAACCTTTGCTGACAGTCCTGACATTTCATCATATCTCCATGCAAATCAATCTTTAAACTCTGTCAATAGTTTGATCAATTCTAAAGATTCTTCATAGTTGAGTAGAGAACTTATAAATGTAGGCCAAGGTAGCTCTTCATTCCCGAGGTTAATTTCTTTCAATTCATCGAGAGCCGATTTAATTTCATCCTCAAATTATGGCGGGGCATCTTCTATTAGCTAATCAGTAGAGTCATTCTCCATATTCAGCCAAGACAATCCCCTTCCGATTCACCAGTTATAATCATAAAAAATTCTGAATCATCAACTGGTTTGACTGTACCAAATTTGAGACCCTCTTTTGAATTTGGAGATTGGCTTCTAACATTCCATGATTTTTCAAAAAGTTGTAATTTATCTTTCAGCATTTATTTTGGCAAATGTCCCTGTTCAATTAACTTTTGTACGCAAGGAAAAAAAATAACCAAAAGGCAATTGCATTAATTCATTAGGATCACCATCCAAGTTTACATGATTTTCATTTTCAAGATCAGTAGAGGTAGAAGCACGATAGAACTTGATCGGCTTTATACCAGTGCTACCGACTTCCTTGACCTCTAAACTCATGACCTTTAGAGGGAGAATCAGAGTAAGGATAATGGTTTTCACATAGTTGTTTATCCGATCATATATCGTCTCATATTCAATTTTCTCTTTATCTTCTAAGGATATCTCGTTCTAAGGTTTCTTTTCTTTTGTCATCATTATTTAATCTTCGGAACTATCTTCATCACCAATGTTGATGGTTGGCCTAGTCCGTTCAATGATTAACTTGATTTTTCCTCTTCCACATCCTTGACCTCGACCTCGGGTGCGCGAACTAAAAGAACCCCCACCAATTTGTTGTAAGAGAATGGTGGAAGATCGATGAAGCAGAGTTGAATGGCTCTGCCATTGTAATTCCTCTAAATCTTCACTTTCGATTATCATAGTTGAATGGCCCTGCCAGGACACTTTTGCTTGGAGGCACTTAGTAGGTGGCATCTCCATGAATACCAACTTCATGCACTGAAAATGACTGTAAATCTCCCTTGATGCAATGTTCTTGTCTATCTTTGTAGTAATTAATGCATTGGTGTAGAGACGACGGAACCATGTTATATTCATGAATCCATGGTCGACCAAGTAAAGCATTGAAAGAGGTCTCGGCATCGATGATATGGAATTTAGCGATTGTCACTAGTTCTCCAACCTTCATAAGTAATATAATTGATCCGAGGGATCTCTCCCCCTTTTGGTTAAATCCTCTTAACATCATTTTATTGGTCGTAAGCTCTTGGGCTTCAATGTCCAAATATGTCAATGTTTGTAGACTCATCAAGTTGAGTGATGCTCCTAGATCTACTAAAACTCTAGATAATACAAATTTTTCAATGTTAACGGAGATGTAGAGAGGACGATTGTGGTCGGCGGTACCGAGCAGCAAGTCTTCATCTGTGAAGGTCACTCTAGGTTATTCCTTCAACGAACAAACTTCATTCGAGGATGTGCTAGCCAACTGAGCTAAAAAGATCTCTAGGTCGAGCAAGGCTGTAACCAGAGACTCTCTAATCTCCTTTGACAGGATCAGAGCGTTGTAGATGCTTAAATTGGCCAGCAACTTCCTAAGATGAGCTAGCATGTTGTAATCCACTTAGTATAATCCTCCAATTTTCTCTTGGTTATGTGGTTATTCCACTGGTGGAGGAGGAGTTAGCTCTTCTGGAGTTAACATTTGTATTCCTTTATCTGTTGGAGCTATTATTGGGGGAGCATTCTCTCGCTCCTTAATTTAACTTCTGTAATTTCTTCCTCTTAGGATATCATTGTCAAATTTTTCGAAGTTTCTTCTTTTTTAGAAAGATGTAGGTTGATGGCAAGTGGTGCATCGTGGTGCTCGAGAATTGGTTCCTCACTCCCGGCGCTCTCTTAAGCGGCATCGTCAATGTCTTCTTTGGTCTTGTTAATGAGTTCATCGGACTCGAGTATGATTTGAGGAGTATGATTTGAGGATCATCGGACTCGAGTATGATTTGAGGATCATTTTGGGAATCAAGATCGAGGCTAGATTTGTCAAAATTAGTTACGTTATCACCACAAACAGTTAAAACGTAGCCGAAATCATGATCATTATATTCATAGGACCCAAGAGAGGTAAAAAGATAATCTTACAAAGTCAGGGGGTTCGAGGATTTTCTTCCCCAAATCTAAGACAACCAATCTAGTAGAGGTAGCCCCTATCATACCCCCTATGCTACCAATCTTCGTGATAGTGTGCTTTTCTTCTTTGTCTTTGGCAACGATGAATCTCTTGGTGAATCTTCATCTTGGGATTGGCAGGCTGAAGACTCTCAACAGAGGCTTATTTTGAAGCATTTTGAATATGGTTCAAGACCCTCTTGAGCTTGTTCCAAGTCATACTCCATCCATCTTTTCCAGTATACGAATAAATCAGAGAGATTGGCTATGCCGAAATCATATTTATGGAACTTTTTTATGTTCTTTTAAATATTCCTTCGAGATCGTTATATTCCCTTCTTTAAGGTTCTTCTCGATCCAATCCTTGAATACAAAATATTCTTCTATAGTGTGTCTAAGCAATCTGTGATATGGACAATAATTTGGTTCATCCCTCTTATCGACCTCTTTGGGTTTCTTTAGATCTGGTAGTCTAAACTCAAGTTTCTTCATTAGACTTCTAAACATCTTGGATATTTCTTCATTTGTGAAGGAATACACCACTTTCAGTTGCTCTGCCAAAGATATTCTCTCATCCTCTATTCGAGATGATCCTCCTTGAGACGGTTGCTAGTTTGATTGACTATTCTATTTCTGAGCATGCTGTGATGAAGATTGACAAGTACTTTCTGCATATTTCTTCATTAGTTGTTTCCCTTCATCATCAATCGCTACAGTTTTTTACTTCTTTTCAAATACTCTGGTTGCCTTGGATTTTACTTTGGTTGCCTTGGATTTCTCGTGAGAATCCATATGTTTGATTTCTTATTGAAAATTGTTGCCTTTACTGAGTAGCTTCTTAAAGCATTTAATGGTGAGTCCCTTAAGCATGAAAGTTACAGGCCCATGAATGATTTTAAGTAAAATCTCAATTGCGTGATGTTCCTGTAGCTGAGGTTCACACTTCATGCTAAGGTTTCTCCACCACAAGATGTAATCCACCAAAGTCCCGTTGGGCTTTTGCTTTTACATCATGCACTCTCCTATAGAAACATGGTGTTGAACTCTAGCGAATCTCTTCACAAAGAATTATTCCAACTCAGCAAATGTCTTAACTGATCTATTGGGCAAGTCGACATACGAATCAAAAGCAAACCCTAACTGGCTGCTGACAAACTATTAGAAGAGTAAAGCCTCGTTACTTCTTGTGTTGCCACAACTGGCTCAAAAATGTGCTATATGCTGTCTAGGATTTCCAGTCCCATAGGATTTCCAGTCCAGGATTTCCAGTCCCATCAAATATCTTAAAGTTTGGGGATACATAACCCCTAGGGAAGGGTACGACATCAAAATCTTCTGGGCAAGGTTTACCCTTTAAAACCAATGCACCACCCTTAAATTGGGTTAAGGCCTCCCAAACTTGCTCGACCATTTGCTTAAATTCCTTCTCTAGCATGGCGCTCGATGGACAATCCTTCTTCGGTTGCTCATCCATGTTTGTTGAGGCAAATTTTCTTCTTTCATCTGTAATATGTATAATTTCTAGTTGATTGACCTCTGAAGAGGCTAACTATGGGCGTTGAGATTGTCCTTGAATTATGGCCATAACAGTCATGGCTACGACCATCTCTTCTATTCTTTTCTCTAGTTGGCCGACTTGCTCATCTTTTAGGAGGATAGCCCTACACAGCTCATCTACGGCGTTCTCTTCGATGAGAGGTTGAACCTCACACATAGATGTAGTGGCTCTGGTCTCGATAACATGGACATCAATGAAATCTTCTTTGATGTAATCATTATAGTCATTATAGTCAAAATCTTCGTCAAAATCTTCATCATCGTCAATGGAGACTCCATGTTCCCGAGCCAACTCGAAAATCTTGAGTCTGAGTTTTTCAACTTTTCCTTCAATTAATGATTCTTGAATTGCCTTAAGATCTAGAGGACCCTGCTGGACCTCCTCCTCTTGTTCCTCTATCTCACTGGCAATTTCTGCGATAATGTCAGATATGTCAGACCCTGGCTTCATTCTATTCTCTTGCCCTGCGGGCTTACCGGATCGTATAGGTACAGCAGCCTTGAGTACTCACACCCTTTTCTTTGATGGTGATGTCTTGAGATGAAGTGTCTCAGCAAAAACAATGGTAGGTTGAAGAGAAGTATGCTCCTCATGGTGCAGACCGACTACAGGGTCAAGTAATATCTTCATCTTTTCTTCTGAGACTTTAGGAATATCTTTGAGGTGGTAGACTTCTTGGACCCAGTCATGACTTAACCGGTCGATGACCTGCGGGTCTAGTAACAGTAGAATTGGTAGTGACAATAGCGGTATCAAATTTGCTCCCCTAACAGATCTAGACTATAATGCGAGCGAGCAGGATTTCAGTTGACTTTTGAGATTGTTTGGCAGATCTGACATCCTTTAGAATTTATTTCTTCATGTGAGCATGTCCCACTCATTTAAGTAGTTCACTAACTGAACAACCTTCATTGGCAGCTAGCCTCTTTAAAATTGAACTGACTTGGGTGATAGGAGTAGTCTTCTTTCTCTCCTCACCATGCCCATGAAGTGATGGTAAAGTAGCTGCAATTTTTCGTAGACTTTCGTACCCATTGGCACCCATTAAAGGATGGAATCTACTTCCTCACAGGAGTGGATAAGTCTGCGACAATGCTGGCTCATCCTGGTGAGGCTCTTTCTCAACATGTATCGCTCTAGGAGCCTGAGCTTTAGTAACCCTATGAACCCTCCTATTACGGGTTATCCTTTGGGTTCGAGTTAGCTGTATAGTCTTTAAAAATGATCCAATTTCAAACACTGATGGCGGAACGACCAATCCTTTAGTCAGGTCTTCAAAGATCATAACTTATTTTCCCTTAGCAACAGCGGAACAATAGGCTTGGTAGGTGTCGTGGTGGCAGTAGTCTTGATCTTCTTGTAAGAAGAAAAATCCTGAGGGCAGTACACGTTAAACTTGGCAGACGGTTGTTGAACCTCTGGAGTGAAGACTTTCATTATGACAAATGGGGCTTTCCCGAGAACGACCTCGAAATCTTCGACCTCGAAATCTTCAAAACCTCGAAATCTTCAAATCCTGCTCCAAACTTGATGGTGGGAGCAAAATTGAGGGCATCGTGGCTCGTCAGCAGGTTGCAGGAAAAAGTGAGCATTGGGTACGCCATTACAGCAGCTTTAAAAAGAGAAAGCTCTAGGGTTAGCTATTTGACCAAAATTTTATGATCTTAGTGCAAGCACTACAAATTAATAGAGGTTGATCTGTAGAATGGATACATCTTTTTTTTAGTTTGTGAGGATTTTAAAAATTTTTAGTAAAAGTAACTTAAAAGTAGAAACATTTAATTACAAGAAAATCTTAAAGTGCGCGCAGCATGACACAATCTGATTTAACTTTCAAAATAGCAAATCAAAGTCAAAAAGGAGATGTAAAGTATTTAGAAGCCAGTGCGGGACCAACTTAACAACACACAATGCCCAAGTGGAATTAGTCCACCAACACACCTATTGGGAGTCTGACCCCACACAAAGATTAAAAGGTCCTTAATGGCCTTTAAAAGGTCCTTAATAATGGCCTCCTGAACCACCCTGTTCAAAAGTGATTGAACAGACAGTCCTGAAGTTCAAAGAGATGACCGTACTTTCCCAAGGAAAAAATGGGTAAGGTATGTCAATAGAAGAAGGGTAATTTGGTTCATGAGGGACATGAACACATTACTGATATGAGAAGACAGCATTTCCTGATTTAAATGTAAAGAGAAGCTATTCCCCAGCAGAGTCACCAGAAGCTGTTGACACTATTTTTGGTTAGGGGAGTTCCCCATTGGAAGCTGTCAGTCACCGGAATTGAAATCCCGTCACCTGCTTTAGAAGGACAAATCATGTTAGGTTTAGTAGACCTCTGAGGTATCCAAATGGTCCGGAGAAAGAAGCAGGTCCATGCTTCCCTCTCACCGCCTGGTGGAGAGTCTCGAGCTCATTTAAAATTATTATGTTGCTTAATAACTCATCCTATAAATACCTCTAATGCTTAGTGAACATTGATGTTTATGTTATCCCTAAGAATAGGAGAATCATCACTTGTAATTTAATTTGAAAATTATGTAGGTGAAGACCCCTTAAAGGGGCAAGTTAGTTTTATTGAGACACTTAGCCAATTTCAACTTTAACTTGGGCTTGTAGTGTTTCAGAAGTGTTCAACTTTTAGTTACATTCACTTTTCTAATCCTCATTTAACCAAATTTGATTTAGCTTCTGTCACTACTAAGCCCTTAAGACCTAGGTTGGTGTCTTAGTCATATTGAAAGAGATTAAATTTTAAGTGATAATAATTCATCATCAAAACATTTGAATGTCACTTGAACATCAAATCGGGGTATTAAATTAATGAGTTATAAACACCCAAAATCAAACCCTTAAGTCTAGGATCATTTAATTTGACAGACTTCCAAATTTTAATAATCTAAGAAATTTCAAATTTATCCTTTAATTGGAAAAAAATGAGATTGGTTTCTACCAATTAATCTCTTATGTTTCAATCATCGAAATATGTTAATTAAGATGAAATTTTTACTAGAGCTAGACTTAGACCAAAGAAAGACTTGGACCAAATTTCATGATTTTTTTTGTGTTTTATTTGAATTATTAGAATTATTGTAAGTTCTGGAATATTAATTAATTATAAAATATTTTAAATATGGAAAATTAAGTTTAATATTTTATTAAATTTCTCTGAGGTCAAAGAACCTAGAGAAATAAACTTCATATTTTTCTGACTATTCTATGAATTATCAGAATTATTTAAGTGAAAGGTTAATAAAAAGTCATTCTTTAGCTTTTAAAAATTATTTTTAGCTTTAAAATTCAATATCTTTACTTAAAAGAATTAGGAATAAATATTTCAATTGCTCTTAAATGCTTAGGAAACAATTTAGAACATTTCCATGAATTTTAATAATTTTGTGATTTCTATTATTTTATTAATTATTTAAATATTAAAATAGGCTTAAAAAATGAAGTTTTTATTTTAATTAAAATTTTATTTTTGGAAAATTTTCCTCATCATAGAGAGCTCCCAAAATCAATTTTCATTTAATATAGAAAATCTAGTTAAGTTATCAAATGAACTTCAAATGTTTTGAAATTTTTATGGGGCGTTCTCTGAAGTTTAAATCACAGTGGAGAATCAAAATTAAGTCATTTAAATGATTATTTTTCCCAAATTAATTTTCTTTGTGTTTTAGGATTTTGTGAGAGAAGTGTTTTCTTAATAGCTTGGCCCACGAAAAATTTTTCAAAGGGTTCTCTGGTCACAATAAACCTTGCAAAATTTCTTTGAATTTTTCTAAGAAACATGATAATTATTATGATTAATTATTCAAATAATAGACATAAACTTGAAAAATGTGGATCTCTGCTAGAGGTCTTCTCTGACCTTAGAAAAATCAGAGAATATCCCCCATGACAGAGGCAAGAACATGCCAAAATATCAAGCCATGGTAAAATTTCTACATGCATGGAGAGTTAAAAGAATGAAAACCCTCTTTAATTAATTAAAAATAAAATATGCATCAAACAAACTTCAAACCATTTCGACATTGTTCTCCTGTACTCATGAATATATACTATTAATTTTTATTTTATTTGTTTGATTTTTCTATTCAAAGATATGAAGTTTTAAAGATCAGGCACTTAAATAAATCAGAATATACTCTAATTTTCTACTTAACCATGCGATGCTGACTGGATCCTAGGCAGCTTCGAACGGCGACGCAACGCGCTCCCATTTAATGCGCTTTCCATCTTGGCATGCCACGCAGCCCGCGATTCAAGAATCAAGAGTTCGTTCAGCTAGATCTCATCCGTTGACGAGATAAACGCGCAATCAAATGGCTCCCCATCATTGTCCCCAAGTGACCTAACCCAAGAGCCGTCCACCCCAAAACCTTAAGATCACCCTCTAAGCTCAACCAAATCTCATGGGTTTTGTTCCTAGAACATTATCTACTCAAGATGAACTTATATATATGGATTATACAATATGAAATGTAGTAAATATGTATAGAGAGTAAAAATAGGCTCGGATTAGGGTTAAGGTTCAATACCTTTGTCTAAGAGGGGAGGCCTCAATTAGATGGTTGTAGTAGCTTCGATTGGATCAATGAACCTCCAGATGAAGTCTCAGGCCCTGGTGAATTGCCTAGGAATGAAATCGACCAAGCTCAATTTCAGGTGTTGAGTGAAGTCTATACTGGAGGCTTTTTTAGAGGGGGGCTTTTTTTGGGGATCATCTCCTTTTACTGTGGGGATGGTGTGTGCATAATTAATTGAGATTGGTTCAGTGTAGAGCTGTGCGAAAATAAGTCCTGATTTCAACTTAAACCTTGAGCTAAAAATTGTACTCACATAGAGGGAGCCAAAGGGGGAGAATGGTGGGCTTGAACTGAGGAGGTCCTAGGGAGTCTCTGGAAGTAAATTGGTAGAGTTTCCTTAAGAAATTTTTAGCTCTCCCCCATTGGCCATGGAGGTGAGCTTTAAATAAAATTGCCTAGGCTAGCTGTCAGGTCCAATTGGGGGGTGGAAAATATTGCTTACGTGAAGGGATTGGAGCCCTAAGGAGCAGTTGAGCTGATTTGGCCTCTAGGTTTGAGTTGGGTTAAATTTGTGGGTAGTGCTTTAAGGTTTGGCCATTTTTCAGCCACCAAGGTGGCTGGCTAGCCAGGGAGTGGTCACCTTCTAGCTCAGGAAGGTCAGGGGGTGGCGAATGATGGTTAACTCCATAGCATGCTTTGGTGGAATTAGGGTGGTTTATCCTGGTCCTTAGGAGGAACTTAGTGGTTGTGGTATCATTGTCTTGGTGGTCCAGGCATGACTAAGCCAAATTTGGTTAAAGGGTTCAGTTTAGGTCAGAATGGCTAGATGTAAGTTAGGATATCCATACTAATTGGCCCAATTTATTGATAAATTTGAATTTGATGATTGTATTGAAGAGTTTAAAAAAAGATTTTGAGTGATTTTGTGTTGGTTTGAGGGTTCAATTTTGAGGATTTTGATAATTTAGTCAATTTGGGCATGTTGGGCTAGACTTAGGTCTAAATTAGGCTAGGCTTGGGCTAAGTCCAAATTCATTGTTTAATCATTAAGAGTTTTAAACTTAAATTGGGTACCAATTTTGGGGATAAGGTAATCAATTTGGTGGGATTTTGAGGTATGGTCAATTTAGGGCGAAATTGGGGCTTTTGGACTTGGGACAAAGTTAAATGAAATTGAGGCCTCACCAAGGCCAATTGAAGGTCAAGTTTGATGTGTAGGATTGTTATGAATAGTTTTCAGCATTAGTTGTGGCAAATTCAGTAGGTTATGGGGTTCAATTTGGTGGGATTAAGTCGTGTAGCCAAAATTGGGGGTTTGACTCTCAAGGAGAATCGTCTCAAAGAAGAAAGATATCTCATGGGCCAATTAAGGTTGGATTTGGTTTAAATTTGTCAAATGAAAGGTGAATTTAAGTTTAAGATTGATATTGAAGAGAATTGGGCCCAAATTGATGGACATTTGAGGTGAATTTGGGGAAATTGGGCCTTTAAAGGTAATTTGGGGGTTTTGGTCAAAATGGTTAAATTGGCCAAACTGGGTTCAATTAAAGGGTCCAAATTGGCTTTGTAGACATTTGGAGTAATGTTGGATGTTTTGGGAAAGTTTAGGGTGCCAAGGGCATTTTTGTAATTTTTGCAATTTAGGGGTATTTTGGTACATTTGGAATTTTTGGGTAGTTTTGGGTAACTTGGGTATTTTCAAAGGTTTGAAAGAATTTTGGAACAATTTTGGATATTTTGGGTGAATTTTAGGATTTTGACCAAATTTGTGATTGAGGGGTGTTTTGGGGGATTGAGGGGTGTTTAGGTAATTTGGGTAGGTTTGGGGGTAAAAGGTCAAATTGGGTATTTTGGTAGGGTTGGGCTATCACCCACCTTACATGAGCTATGGACCAATGGAATCCCCATTTGGGCCCTCTATGTATTGGTCTTAGCTAAACCCTAGCCTAGGGCTAGTGGGTTTGGGGGACTATCTACATGAGTCTCCCAAAGGATCAAAGGATCAAAGTAAACAAATATTGGGTTTAGGGTTATGAGGGATTGTGAGTGAGAGTGAGTGAAAGTGAGTACCTTAGCTTCAGCAACCAGGGTCAACCTAAGGGCAAGCAGTCCTATGGGAACTCACCTTGAGCTCCCCTATATTGACCTCACCTACTAAGTGTTAGAGATTATAATCAATATGTGGAACTTCAAGCTGAGCAAGGCGGAGTGTAGAATTTCTAATGGTGAGGGTACCTTTTCTAGTTTTATATGAATAGTCAACAGGAAAGTCCTATGGCTAGACCCTAGGCAACTAAAGAGGGAAAATTAAAACTTAACCAAAAGTTAGGTCAATAGGAAAGTCCTAAAACTTATTTCTTTTCAAAAACTTAACCAAAAGTTAGGTACCTTTTAAATTCATCCACATTCATTAAGGTATGCGTCAGTCTCTCGGTTGCCTGGCGCCTAGCTGTAGGAAAACTTTTGCTTTTTTGCTTCTTTCGACTCTAAATTGCTCTATTTTAGTTCCATTTGCTCCACTTGGTCCATTTAGTTTACCGACAACTTAAAACATCAAAAATACTTTTCATTAATGCGCAAGATCTCTTAAAATTAGTATTAATTGTGTAAAAAAAGTAACTTATTTAAGGCATGTCAAAATTCCCCAAACTTAATTTTTACTTATCTTCAAGTAACTTATTTCTTTTAAAAAATTAATTAAAAAATTAAATATGTAAATATGTTAACATGTGGTAGTGGGTTTTAGTAAAAACCCTTATAGTTTTGTCCCATAAATGTGGTAGTTATGACTTCTGAAAAATTTTAGAAATTCAGTCTAGAAATAGGGCATAAAAATATTTTGTAATTAAACCTAGGAATTCTGTATTCTTATTCTTTTCAAAAATTAATAATAGTTTGCAATACATATGAATCTCAGAAAAATAACATATAGAATTTGATTGAGCTCTACTAATAAAGGTAAACTAATACTTATAAGAAATAAAAGCTCAGAATTATAATAAAGACCCTTTCTTTAAGATGATTCAAGTGAAATAAATTTATTATTGGGCACCCCCTCAAGTTTCTCCTCACTTTCACATACACTTTTTATTTTTATTTTTTTCTTTTCTTTTTCTTTTTTTTCCTCTTCTTTTACTTTCAAGATCATTTTCAGTTATTTCTCTTTGTTTGTTTTTCTTAGTGAGGATTACTATATCTCGATCAGCCTTTAATAATTTTGAACTTCACTATCCTTCTCCTAAAGTTAAAAACTCATCATATTTTTTTTAACCTCTATAATTTGTATTAGTTTTCAAATTTGATTTTTCATAGAGCTAAATTCTTCAAAATATAGATCTAAGATCCTAAGTATTTCAAAAAGAGAGTTTCTTTTTTACTTTAAATAGTAAAGTCATATCCTTATTCTCTTTTACTTAATATCCTAATTCTTAGAACTAACCTTTATCAACAAAAATTTTCTTAAGTCTACCACAACATCTATAGAGCCAAAAAAATACAGTTCTCCACAAAATAACACCACATACCCCATTTTATTTTAAAAATATATTTTCTTTAAATATAATTTATTTGAATATAGTTTCTTAAGGAGAAATAAAATTAGGTTTTCTAAAAGTTTTTCTTCCTTCCTCAAACTTAAAGTTTTGAACAGGTTAATACATTTAGTACATAAAATATAGAAGCAGGAAGAAAATTTTTAAAAATTATTTTCTAAAAAGTGTTTAAAATGAAAGTATGAGGGTAATAAAAATAGGTTTATAACAATAGTATAATTTAATTAACATGTATACAACAAAAAGAAATTACTAAGTACAAAAGTTCTTTAAATATAACAAGCATATACAACCACAATACAGTAGTAAAATAAACATTGGTGTAGTAACAACAAACATCAAGGTAGTATAAACAAATAAGAAGTGATAATTTCTATTTAAAAAAAATCCAAAAGTACAGTTACTACACTTAAGAGTTCATAACATCTAACAAATCTAATAAATACATCAAAATAAATACAAAAAACATGACACATAGCATAAACACTACTCCTCACCATCACCTTTATCTACCTCATCATGACTCTCCTCCTCCTCCTACTCCATATCCATTGAATAAGAGAAAGGTGTATACTCAGAAAAAGCGGGAAAGCATGGAGCCATAAACACTACATCCAAAATTACTTGCCCTACAAATATATTCATCGAAATGCTCCAAGTGGGTCGTCTGGTCATAAATCTGTCCATGTTGTACAACACAATCATTTTGCAACTCTTGAATTTAACCATATAAATCATCCAAAGTTTATACGAGAAGTAGTAGCTCTAGAAGTGGAAGGAGTATCTGAAGTGCTAGCTCCAAAGCCAAACACTGAATGCTTCGCGTAGGCACTAGCATTCGATCTACTGATTTGCTTAAGAGGTTCTAATAACTCTTCCCAATTCTCATATAAAACACTAGACTATTGGCATAAAGTAAAAATAAAGGATGGGAAACCTGAACCCGCAGCTGAGCTAGCTTGAGCAGAATTGGTGATATTATGATAAATTAATGAACCAACATCAATATGCTTCTGCATTTGAAAGTAGTAGTTCAGAGTAGCCCTTTCCATAGTGACTTGATGCACCCCTAGTGTGTGTTATTTTTCTACGTGTTTTATGACTATTTAATTTCCCTGAGACGGTGTCAAAAACATGACCAGAACTACAGTTACACAGTAATTTAGCTTTCAAAAGACGACAAAAAATTTAACCCATTTTATATGTAGCAGCTAGTATGTAAAATCAAAATATTATAAAATGTAAAAATTAGTTCACACACTATGGGATTTACGTAAGTGCACATATCGCTTCAAGTAATATAGGGCTTTCCTTAAAAATCTCAATATCTATCCCATGAAGAAGTGAGGTAAGAAGATTCTTAGGCTAATTCTAGTCTACTACTATAAGCAATTAGTTTGGAAGGTTGATTAGAGTGTTTTTAATGTATTCTAACGAAACAAAGTTTACTAAATTAATTTCTAAACTTTAAAGTTAAATTTACTAAGACTAAACAAATTTTTGTGACGAAGAGTTCAAATTTAAGAAAGTATCTTTTCCACTACAATGAATTTTTGGTTAATGATAGAGATAAATGGTTTGAATTTGTATTGTACCAAATAGAGGCATTTTTAATTCTCTACCACGGTCAGAGGTTATAAAGAATCATTGGCTAAAATTAGGTTTAGTCCCTAAATCTGTGGTTAGGCTGGGAGGATACTAGCTCTCACTCCAGAGCTCCCACTTCCCTTCCCCTGAAGGCTAACTCTCCCTTCAGTTCTTAAACGCTAAGATCAAATTTGGGATTTTAGTCCGTCACCCTAAAATCTCAAATTCTACACCTAACAACTTATATTTACCTATTTATTTTCACCCAATTACATGAATAAAAAACTCCTCCATTGAATCAAATGTGCTTCTCACTTTGTTGTAGAACTTAAAATCCATTTCCTGGATCATATGTTTTACAACAAATTTTAGCATTTCAATTGGCCAAATTAAAAGTAAATGACGAACGGAGTGAAAAATCATCAAAATTATTTAACATTTAAATGACACATCCAAATTATCTCTCCACTATACCATACTCATTACAGGGAGAAAGATAAAAAAGATTACTCATAATTCATTAGGAAGATATGACAAAACACAGATTATATATATATATATATATATATATATATATATAAAAAAGATTACAAAACTATAAAAATAAGTTTACAAATCAAGAAAGAAAAGAATACAAGTAATCTTAAACTCCTACTCAAGCAAATCCCTTAAAGTTCCCTTGAAGCACTTTCTCTCCTTACAATCAACATTGAATTCTCTCATAGAAATGTAATAGAGAAGAAACCTATCACTTTCTTTCTCCTCTTACAACTCCTCAAGAAAATTCTCTCCACAAACAAGACTTTACTCTACACCTACACACACTCACACACAAACACACGCGCGCGCGCGTCCATTCGTACACACACACACACCAACGCTCACACACTTCCTATGAGTGGTGCCAGTCGCTCTCTTTTAAAGAGGCGCAAAATCCCTCCTTTTTCCAAAGAGACACACCCCTTCACTTCAAGAGACACTTCTCTTCACTCCAAGTGTATAGATTCATTGAATCGCTACAAGAGGCACATCTACTCATTTAAAAACGACTCATTAACTCCAACAGACACATCCTTTCATTTAAGATCCTTTTCAAGTGTCTAGATGCATTGAATCACATCATGGGGTGTTTAAATCACTTGGGAGCCTTCTAGAACATCAAAAACCACCAAAAAATCCATCCATAATCGTTCTGGGCACCGTCGACGCCGGTCTGGGTGCCTTTGGTGCCATTTTTCATCACTTCTCTAGACTCGGGCATCGTCGGCTCTGGTATGGGTGCCATCGATACTAATCTACAGTAGCTCTACTGTTTTGCTCTGTTTGGCTTTGTTTCAGCTCTATTTTGCCCCATGTGAGTTGTGTTTCGTTCCTAACAGATAGACCTACAAAATAATAATGAAAAAAATCTTCCTTTAAAGTGTAATTTCATTCAAAAATATGTGAGAAGTGAGAGTTAGATTAAACATAGAAAGACATATCGAAATGTATCAGGCCAGAATTTTCTTTCTTGCTTGTTTTAGCTCTAAATTGCACTGTTTTTGCTTCATTTTCACCAAAAGTCCAATTCTTGTACTTGAAGCCAAAAACATGCAAAATAACTTCCTTTAAAGTGAAATATCTCCAAAAATGAGTATAAAATATAAGTCTAAAAATGCATATATTTTTTTGAAACATGACTTCAATAAGGTGGTTTGAAGGTAAGAGTGGGCAGAAATAAAATAGTGTTAGGCTTTAGAAGCGACATTGAGCTTGGAAGAAGAATAGTTTACCATATTGTCATTATGAACTTTCCAAGATCCCTTTCCATCAGTCATAAATGTAATGATCTCATCCAAGTCAGCATCAGAATGTGCAATAGTGAAAAAGAAACAATCGATTATGCTGCTTAATCAATAAAAAGCATTGATCTGAGTCAAATCAAAGAATACCTTCTCCTTGAAATATACACAATCATTATCAATATTAGGGAGATTTGCATAGAACACCTTGACAAATGAAATCACAGCTACATCACAAAATTAATAGAAGTACATTTTCCCAACTTTCATAAGGGATTTGGGCTTGGCTATAAATTAACAAATTAACAGCAGGGTGTCCAAGCCTAGTCATTGATCCATTTCATGAAACTCCAATGATAGATCTATAAATAAATGTGCCAACATGAAAAGTTCTTCCAGTCTTAATACAATGATTGAGGATTGCACTTTTTTTTTCTACTTCCTTTATTTTCATGGTAGGAAGTAACTTGATAGAAATGAAAAAGTGCCAAGACTTAGATGATGAATTTAACTTTGCAGTAGGGAAACTAACTATGAAATTACTTCATAATTTCCAACATTCTTTTCTGTCTATCAGGAATATGAGGATCACATTTAGATATTCTCTAGTCAAAGTAGCTTTAGCAAATTCACCAAGAACAACTAATTGAGTCTTAAAGGAGTAAAAGATACTAACTTACCTCAAACATAAACCAACCCATGATTTAATCCATGAAGGCTTGAATAGAATTCCTTCATGATAGAGATAACAGTGGCGATAGTGGTGTAACAAAACACTTCCCATTGCATATGTGCTATGGGATCCTCTACCTGACCTCCATGCATAATAAATCCTCTCTATCTAATTAATTTCATCTTTACCAGAGTATTATCATGACGCCTCTGCACATCCTTGCTTATGAACTTCTTTTGATAAAAAAGTCCATGAGTTGAACTCCCCAAAGCATTGAAATCCATGAATCTTTAAATGCCATGAAATCTCAAGACTTCCTTCTCTCATAAAACCCTCTAATTGATGAAGAACAAAATGAAATGAAGGTTGTTGGGGTTGATAAAGGATAAACCTGTCAGTATTTGGATTACATCTAGGGCTATGAGTTTAGCTCAAGCATCGTTAGAGGTTGACACCTAAGTACCAGCCAGGTGGCTCCAATGTGTCACTATGAAGAGCTTGTCACCAAATTTTTGGGCGCTCAGGTGCCACTACCAAAACCTGCAGACAGAAAGCCTGACGCTTAGGTGTCAGAAACAATTTGGGCAGTTTTCTGTAGTTTGTCAAGACATCGTGAGCAGTTTTGTAGCCTGATATAAGGTTCATTAAGAGATAGAAAAGGAATCCTTTTCATTTCTGGTGGAAGTCTACAGTTAATGATTTGTTGTAAGATAAATTAAAGAGCATTTTGTGAGGGTTTTGGAGAGATTTTAAATGTAAAGTGAGGAGAGGTTTCAGAAAAGCAGCAAGTGGACTTAAAAATCCTTGGTGGAGGCATTCTTAGCACTTTGAAGAGAGGGGAAAGCTAATTATTGTGTACTCTTGTATTTTTATTTCTGTAAAAGAAATTCTATAATAGATTTACTTAATTTGAAAGATGTTTTGTGGTGTTTTCTCAATGCTTTTTGAGTAGACATTTTACCTTTTCCTTGTGATGGTTGAGTAGATTATGTAAGAATGTAAATTGCTTTAAAAATTGGATTTTAATTTTGAATGCGATGAATAACCTGCTGAATTTCATTTACTTTTCATTCTAGAAAGGTGATTAGTTAAAATTTATTGTGTTCCATAATGACATGGGAGAGCTATGGTGGAATAACTAAGTTATTCACATTGATCTATAGGGTGTGATGCAAGAACTTTATAGGGAGATGCAAATATTAGAGATATAATCTTTGAAACCCTTTGAGGTTTAAGGAAATAAAATCATTTTAACAAAACTTCTTTTCACACTTGGGAGAGGGTAAAGAAAAGAGTTGATTATATTTGTCACAAGCCACATTCACAATTGACACTTAACATTTTCTTTTTTGCCACTTAGACCTTTGCAAACTAAGGTAGCTTTAAAACTTGATAATAACCAAATTAATTAGGATTAGTAAGATTTCTTTAGGTGTTAACCTTTAAATAAGATTGCAATTCAGTAGGTATAGTGAAAGCAGGATTTTTTCTTGTGTGTTGCTTTTGTAAATATTTTTCAAAATTACAAAACTCACATGATAGTACGAATAATAAATATGAAAGTTAATCCCAATCAAAATAACAATAGTAAGAGTAAATTTATCTTTTAAAATCTTTAAACTGTCAAACCCGTAATAATAAAGCAAGTATATGTTTCACTGTAGTAATAAATGGCTTTAATGGAGTCTTAAATATCGATCCCACACGGAAGTTGGAAATGCTTGTCAAACTCGTAATAATAATGCAAGTATATGTTTCACTCCAGTAATAAATGGCTCTAATGGAGTTCTAATTATCGATCCCATAGGGAAGTTGGAAATGCTTATGACTAAATTCTTATGATTATAATGTAAAACACAATTCAAACTTCAAAAATTAAGTACCAAATTCAAATCTAAGGAAATTCAATGTATACTAAATAAAATGCAGTTAAAAGAAATAAGTTAACTAAATTATTTGCTAAACTTCAAAAGTAAACTTATTAAAACTAAACAAAGTTTTTATGATGAAGAGTTCAAATTTAAGAAAGAATCATTCCCCTTTAAAATGACTATATGGATTATGAAGAAGTTAAAATTATTTAATAATATCAATATAATTGTATTGTGTCAAATAGGAGTAATAATATTCTTTACCTTCTTTCAAGTGCTTTCAAGTGCATAAAGAACAAAGAACATTGACTAATCCAGAGTTTGGTCCCTAATTCCATGCTTAGGTTGTGAGGATACCAGTTGTCACTTTAGAGCTCCCATTTCTCCCACACTTGAGGGCTAATGATCTCTTATTAGTTTCTAGTAAACTAGACCAAATTGGGGATTTTAATCTGTCACCTTAAAATCTCCACTTCTGCATCCATCAAAGAATAATTCCTTATTTATTTGCACTCAACCCCATGAATAACATTCTCACACATTGAATTGAATGTGAATCTAACATGTTATAGAAATCATAGCCCATTTGGGTCATAAGTTTCTTAACACATTATAACATTTCAATTGGCCAGATCAAAAAGTAAATGACGATCAGGGTTTAAATCATCACAAATTATTGACATTTGAAACAGTATAAAACAAATTCAATTCTTCACAAAATCATATCTCAGAGTAGGGAGAAGGATAAAGAAGACTACTTAGAATTCATGAGAAGGAAACAAAAAAACAAAGATTTCATGTATAAACGTAAGTCTACATAATAAGGAAATAAAAGAAACAACTTATCTCATAATCCTTCCCAAACAAATCCCTAGACGTTCTCTTTAATCACTTTACTTCTTTGCAAGCACTCTAAATTCTCTCTTGGAAATGTAATGAAGAAGAAATCTCTCACTTTCATTTTCTCCTTATAAATCTTAGCATTATCATAAGATTCATTCTTAATTTCTTCAAGCTCATTCAATTGCAATAATCTTTTCTCACGAGCATTTTCTAAACTCAAATTGAACTCCTTAATAGCTCAACAAGCTTTATGCTCCAATTCTACTAGTAAGTGAAAAGTCTTCCAAAAAATTAATCTATATGAGTACATTTCTTTGTGTGTCTTATAAGCTACATTGTAAGCCCATAATGAAGTATCTAATCTAGCAGACCAATTCATTTTATTAGGATTCACAGTTTTTTCTAAAATTCTTTTGATTTCACGATTATATACTTCTGCTAAAACACTAGCTTGGGGATGATAAACAGTTGCAATCCTATGCATAATATTATATTTTTCCACCAACCAAGTAATTTTGCATTCCCAAAATGAGATTCTCCACCAGTAATGAGTATTCTCGGCATTCCATAGCTTGTAAAAATATTTTTGATTAAAAATTTTGAAACACTCAGAGCATCACATAGAGGTAAGGCGATTGCTACAATCCATTTTGACACATAACCTATTGCAATCAATATATATACATTTCCAAATGAAGGTATAAATGGTTCCATAAAATCTAATCCCCATACATAAAAATTTCAACTTCCAAATTAAAATTTAGAGGCATTTCATTTTATTTTGAAATATTACCTACTCTCTGACACAGATCACATGTCTATATATCTATATATATATATATATTTACATATTTAAATATAATAGAACAATAAAATCCATATTGTAAAATTTTATGGACTGTTCTATTATTCCCAAATGGACCTCCAAATTCAGAATCATAACATTTTTGGATAATTTCTTAAATTTCTTTATAAGGCACACATCTTCTCATAAAAAAAAATTTTCATTGTTTGTACAAAAATGGGTCATCCCAAAAGTAAAATTTTGCATCCTGAATGAATTTCTTTTTCTGTTGTTGTGTCAGTCAATAAGGCAAAATATCAGTAACAATACAGTTCACAGTATCAACATACCACGGTATTTCCCACCCTTTAGCAACATAAAGTTGTTCATCAGGAAAAGTTTCATTAATTTCTTTTTCCAAATCAAGTGTTTCTTCCTATTCAAGCCTAGATAGATGACCAACAATTTGATTATTAGTCTCTTTCCTATCAACAACCATAAAATCAAATTCTTGCATCAGAAGTACCCATCTAATTAATCTTGGTTTTGCATCCTTCTTTTGCATTAAA
Organism: Phalaenopsis equestris; assembly: GCF_001263595.1. Taxonomy (NCBI): domain Eukaryota; kingdom Viridiplantae; phylum Streptophyta; class Magnoliopsida; order Asparagales; family Orchidaceae; genus Phalaenopsis; species Phalaenopsis equestris. Next base: position 61,807 of record NW_018228451.1, read on the forward strand.
CATTTAATAGCTGAGTGGTCAGTATGCACAACATATTTAGCTCCAATGAGATATGATATAAACTTATCAAAAGCATAAACAATGGTTAATAACTCTCTTTCAGTAGAGGTGTAATTAATTTGAGCACATTAAGAGTCTTACTAGTATAGTATATAACTTTAAAATTTTTGTCATATATTTGCCCTAAAACAACACAAATTGCATAATGCATCACACATTAGTTAAAAAGGTTTCTCCTAATTAGGTGAAATAATTATAGGAGTTGTGATCAAATTTTTTTTTCAATGTTTCAAAAGCTTTAAGGCACTTTCGATGGAAATCAAATTTTGTATCATTTTCCAGAAGTTGGCATAAAGGCTTTGAAATTTTTGAGAAATCTTTAATATATCTTCTATAAAATCTAACATGTCCTAAAAAACACATAACTCCTCTTACAGTAGTAGGAGGAGGTAGGTTAGATATTACTTATATTTTTGCAAGATCTACTTCCATGCCATTTTCTGAAATTTTATGCCCAAACACAATTCCTCTTACACCCATGAATTGACATTATTCTCAGTTAATCACTAGATTCATCTTTTCAAATTGTTCTAAAAATTTCTCTAAATGATTTAGGCATGTTTCAAATGAAGTTTTAAACATAGAAAATTGTCCATAAAGAGTTCAATCACTTTTTCGATTAAATCACTAAAAATTGACATCATACATCTTTTGAAATGTTGCAGGTGCATTACTTAATCCAAAGGGCATTTGCAGAAAAGCAAAAGTTCCATACGTACTAGTAAACATTGTTTTCTCTTGGTCCTTTGGAGCAATAGGTATTTGATGATAACCACTTTATTCATCTAGCAAGTACAAATATATGTGCCCAACAAGTCTATCCAATATTTGGTCTAAAAAGGGTAAAGGAAAGTGATCCTTCCTGGTGGCCGAATTTAGTTCTATATGTAGATTCGCGATTCAGTGACTTATCTTGTTGGTATTAATTCATTATTCTCATTTTCCACAATGGTCGCACTTTCTTTCCTTGAAACACAGTAAACTGGACTCACCAAAGAACTGTATGAAATAAGATATATTATTCTAACATCTAACCATTTGAAAATCTCATTCTTGACAACTTCTTTCATCATAGGAATCAATTTCCTTTGAGGATCAGCTCTTGGTGCATGATGATCTTCCAATTAAATTCTATGCATACAAATTGAAGAACTGATTCCTTTAATATCAATGAATGTCCATCCAAAGGCTTTCTTATATCTTCTCAGAGTTTCCAACAACTGTTGTTCTTGCAAATCAGTTAATTCTAAGGATACAATAATAGGTAATGTGAATAAATCTCCTAAAATTTCATATTTTAGATGTTTATGAAGTGTTTTATTTATAGTTCAGGAGGTTTCTCAATATATAAAATCAAATTCTTGTTATTATCTGTAGGATCTAACAATTTAAATTATTCTTGAACATAATGCAATTCTTCATTACTAACTTCCATAGATTCTTCTTAAATTTTAAACTCATCTTCATATTCTAATAATTCCATTTCAAATTTATTTTGAAATGTCTTGGTGAAATATTTATGGCTTAAAAATTTGTTAATATCCATTTTGAAGCATTCAATATCTCATTGATTTTGTACTATTAAATGTAACAACTTGATCACTAAGTCTCATAGTTAGTTCTCCTTTCTACACATCTATCAAAGCACTTCCGATAACAAGAGATGGTCTTCCAATAATAATAGGATATTCTTTATCTTCCTTCATATGAAATACAACAAAATCAACATGAAAGATAAATTTATCAACCTTTACCAAAATATCTTCTACAACTCCTTTAGGGTATGTAATCGAACGATCAGCTAACTAAAGAGTTACGGTTGTAGGTGAAATGTCTCCCAAACCCAACTTTCAAAAAATTGATAAAAGCAAAATATTAATACTGGCTCCTAAATCATATAAAGTTTTTCTAAAATATATTTCGCTAATAGCATAAGGAATAGTAAAATTACCAGGATCTTTAAGTTTTTCAGGAAGCTTTTTCTAGATTATAGTGCTACACTCCTCACTAAGTTCAACAGTCTCATTATCTACAAACTTTCTTTTCTTGTTAAGTACATCCTTCATAAACTTTATATAACTTGGCACTAGTTCCAAACCTTCAACAAATGGAATTTTTATAGTTAATTTCCTCATTACCTCAAAAAATTTTGAAATTTGGTTCTCTTTGTTTTTTCGCTTCAATCTTCAAGGAAATAGAGGTGATACTCTTTCTACAGTGATTTTCATTGGTTTGATAAAACATTCTGACTCAAAATTAAAATCTTCACCAGATTTTTCATTTTTTATCTCTTCTTTCTCATCTTCAACTTCTACTTCTTTTCAAACTTTTTCCAATTCTTTTTCACTTCTCAGTTGAATAGACATAATTTGCTCTTTGTTATGATCTTTAGGATTTACTTCAACATTACTAGGTAACATTCCTGGAGGTCTATTTCTAAGTGCAGTAGCGTCTATTGCTAAGGTCTATTTCTAAGTGCAGTAGCAATACATCCCAACTGATTTTGCATATTTCTAATTGTAACTCCTTGACTTTGTAGTTGACTTCCCATTTGTAATATTAATTCTTTCATTGGAAATTTCTTCTCCATACTTTGTAAATTAGTATTAAAACCTATAGGGTAATATATTTTATAAGTTGGATTTCCTTTGATTATCGGAGTTTCCCAATGGGTTCACAACATTGTTCCCCCATTGCAAATTTGTAGCATTAGAGTTATTGTTACTCCAACTGAAATTTATTGTTTAGCATTAGAGTTATTGTTACTCCAACTGAAATTTGGATGATTTTTCCAACCAAGATTATTTTAACTGCCATAAGGATTGTTAGAATGATTATTTATTACATTTAAAGTCTCAGAAGAAGATTGAGATTTTATCATTTTTCACAATGAGTTGTCCTCAGACACAAGTGGTGTCTGAGAATAATTCATTTCATATGGATCTATCTTTTCTCATATAGCAGCTATTAAGGCAGCTAATATAGATATTGCATCAGAATCATGAACACTAGCTACTCCTTTTGGATTTACTCTTTCAGAGGGTAATAAAAAATTATTAGTGGCCATAACTTCAATTAATGAATATGCTTCATTGAATAGTTTTGACATTAACGATCCACTATTGGTAGCGTTAATTGTTGATCTAAGAGATCCAACCAATCTATTATAAAAAGTATGAATTATTAACCAAGATGGAAACGTATGGTGTGGACACTTCCTAAGGAGATTTTTAAATCTTTCCCAAGCTTCATAATTTGAGTCCCCTTCAAACTGAAAAAAATATGTAATATAAATTTTAAGCTTAACAATTTTTTAGGGTGGGAAATATTTAGATACATATTTTTGTGATAAGTCTCCCAAAATTTTGATAGATCCAGTTGCTAACAAGTTAACCACGTATTAGCTTTATCCCTTAGGGATAAAGGAAAAATTCTAAGTCTAACTTCATCTTTCAACACTCCATCATATTTAAATGTAGCACAAAATTCTAGAAAACTAGCAAGTTGTAAGTTAGGATCATCAGTTGGTGTTTCCCCAAACTGATTAATCTGTACCATTTGGATAATAACAGGTTTAAGCTCAAATAAATTGGAAGCTACATCAAGATTTTGTATACTCAAATGAATTTGATATTCTATAGGATTAGCATAATCTCTAAAACGTCTCTGTTGATGTTCATTTCCAAAATTACTTAAATTGCAAGCCATTCCACTAAACCTATTTATCTCTTTTTCTTGTTTTCAAATTTATCTAATTGTTGTTTCTAACTCTGAATTTTAAGGTACTAAATTTTTAGATCTTAAACTATGCATAGACAAACACAACAATCAATTAAAATAAACAAACACACTAAAATATGAAAGTATTAAAATTAAACTACAAACACTTTGTTAGATTAAATAAAATGCTTTAAATTATAAAGTAATTTACCGTTTCTTTCCATTACATCCCCAACAACAGTGCCAAATAATTTACCGTTTCTTTCCATTACATCCCCGACAAACAGTGTGTTGCTTTTGTAAATATTTTTCAATATTACAAAACTCACATGACATTACTAATGATAAAAATCCAATTCACTTCCAATAAAAATAACTTTCGTAAAAATAATTTTATGTATTAAAATCTTTAAACTGCCAAACTCGTAATAATAACGCAAGTATACGTATCACTCAAGTAATAAAGGGCTCTAATGGAGTCCTAAGTATTGATCCCACAGGGAAGTTGGAAATGCTTTTCACTAAATTCTTATGACTATAATGTCAAACACATTTCAAACTTCAAAACTTAAGTACAAAATTGAAATCTAAAGTAATTCAGTGTATGATAAATAAAATGCAGTTAAAAGAACTAAGTTAACTAAAGTATTTGCTAAACTTCAAACGTAAACTTATAGAAATTAAATAATTTTTTTGTGATGAAGAGTTCAAATTTAAGAAAGCAACCTTCCTTATTACAATAAGTACAATGATTGTGAATAAATTAAAATTATTTAAAAAATATATATATAATTGTATTGTGCCAAGTAGGAGCAATCCTTCTCATTACCCTTTTTCAAGTGTATAAAGAACATCGACTAATCTAGAGTTTGGTCCCTAATTTCGTGGTTAGGTTAGGAGGATACCGACTCTCACACTAGTGCTTCCACTTCTCGCTCGCCTGAGGGCTAACTATCTCACATTTGTTTTCAATCAACTGGACCAAGTTATGGATTTTAATCTGTTACCTTAAAATCTTTAATTTTGCATCCATCAAAGTATATTTCTTTATTTATTTGCACTAAACCCCATGGATAACATTCTTAGCCATGGAATTGAATGTGCTCTCACCATGTTGTAGAATTCATAGCCCTTTCAGATCATATGTTTCTCAACACATTTTAACATTTAAATTAGTCAGATCAAAAATGTAAATGAAGGTCAAAGTTCAAATCATCACAAGTATGGACATTTAAAACCATATAAAATAAAATTAATTCCTTACAAAACCATATCTCAAAGTATAGAGAAGGATAAAGATGACTAGTCAGAATTCATGAGAAGGAAATAACAAAACACAGATTTTATATATAAAAGCAAGTTTATAAAATAAGGAAATAAAGTACACAATCTCACAATCCTTCCAAAGCAAATCCCTAGAAGTTCTCTTTAAGCACTTTCCCTCTTTACTAGCACTCTCAGTTCTCTCTTAGAAATGTAATGAAAAAAAAGTTTCTCACTCTCCCTCTCCTCTTACAACTCTTGAAGAAAATCTCTAAGTCCTTCACACTATCTCTTACTCACCTCTCTCTTCTCCACTGAACTCTCTCCTTCAAATCCCCCTCAGCTCTAGACTTCCTTCAATTTAATTAGTGGTTGCCTCCCTAAAAAAAGAATTCAAAATCCCCTAAAAAATTCTCTCTAAAGTCACACCTTTTGATTTCCAAAAGACATATTGATCCCGACATTCTATATATATAGATGTAAAACGTGATGAATACGGTTATATGATTAATTTCCTTAATTGTTATTCTTAGTTAGCAACAAAGAAAAAAAATTGATCCAAAACAAAAGCTAGGTAAATCTTTCACTATGAAGAAAATAAGAATGTAGTAATAATATTTTAATATGGAATACCACGCAAGTATATGTATCGTTATCAAGTAATATAGAATTTTCTAATTAAGTCCTGAATATCAAACCCACAGGGAGAACTAGATTTAGATAACAAAATTTACTTAGCAATTTATTCTTACATAAACTTAAGATGCTAAAAAAAGAATAAAAGTTTGATTTTTTTTTTGTAATTTTTGATAACTGAAAAAAAAGTAAGCAACTTAACTAAAATACTTGCACGATGAAGGTAATATAAATAAAATATCTCTTTCCTTATTATGAATCAATGATAAATATATAAATTCTGTTGTGGAAGTATGCTAAATGTGTTGTTCCAAATATGAGCAATAATATTCTTTACCCTTACTATAAATGCTATAAAGAACATTGGCTAATCTATAGTTTGATTAGTCTTGAAGACTAGCTAGGTAGAGAAGATACTAGCTCTCACTCTAGAATTCTCTCTTCTCCCTCCACCTGGGGGCTAAAATCTCGTATCAAAACCTAAAACTATAAGTCAAATTGGGGTTTAGCATGTCACTCTAAAGTTCTCTAATTCTACACCCTTTAAAACTTTATTTCCCTATTTATTTGCTCTCAACCCCATGAACTACATTCTCATTCATGAAATCAATATGTGATTCTAACCATTTGTTGACTGAGACAATATCATCTGAGATCTTACATGTTCTTATAACAGGTATTAACATCTTAATTGGCCAAATCAAGAAGTAAATGAAGTGGAAGGTTTCAAATCATCACAACTTCTTCCAACATTGAAGCCTAACACTTGACAAAACTTCTTTTACATATTTAATCACTTATTATTTTAAGGAAAAATATAATGAAAACGACTCAAAATCCATGAAGAAAACACAACCACACATGAGTTTAAAAGTATAAATCATGCACACAAACAAGAAATCTAAATTAAAACCAAATGAAGTCACAAAAATAAACTCTTATCTCAAATTTCCTCCACCAAATGTTATGAATTTCCTTTGAATTCTCTTCCTTCACTCAAAATAAAAAACTAAAACTTAAAATAAAAAGAAAAGGTGGGCAGCGGCGACAGCGACAATTTACTTAGATGGATGATGGCTGTAAATTTTGATGGGTGGCTGGCCTCTTTTCTTGGCTGGCCTCTTTTCTTGGAAAATCTTCTTGGAAAATCTAAGTCTTTTCTTAAAAAAATCCAAGGGGTGCCTTAGTGTCTCTTCAAAAAAGTGTCTCCATTCAGTAAATCTTCTAGAAGTTCCCTCCTTAAAAGCCATTTGAATGAATTTTTTTGTCCATGGACTATTTCCCATGTTTTTATCAAGGGTTGCTTTCAACACCTCTTCAAAAATCTGCTAAAATTAAATATTGTTGACCTCACTTTTGGTTGAGGTCTAGAAACTTCTTCAGTAGCCTAGGTCTAGCCATAGGACTTTCCTATTGACTAGTCTTAGAAAAATAGAAAAGGTACCCTCACTATTAGAAATTCAAAGCCTTTCTTTTTACTCAACTTGAAATTCCACATACTAATCTTAACCTCTAGCATTTAGTAGGTAAGATCATTATGAGAGAATTCAAGAAGAGTTCCTATAGGATTACTTGGCTTTAGAATTGACCCTGGGTGTTGACTTGGAACTAGGGTTCACCATATCTTCACAATACATTAATCCATGGTTCATTTAGAATGGATATCTATCCAATTCTATGTGAAATGCCTAACTTGGTCTTTTGCCCCTAGGCACCTCCAAATTACCTAACTACCCTTGGGACCCAAATTTGGCTAAAATTCCCAAATTTTGCCAAAATACCCAAAATTGATCAAAACCCATTTCAAACACCTTGAATACATCCAAATTTGTCAAAATTTCCAAAAATGACCAAATTACCAAGATACCCCTCCATGACCCAAAATCCAAAAATTCCAAAAATTCCTAAAAAATCCCAATAAATCTAAAATATT
>NW_018228451.1:69429-69679 GCF_001263595.1 Phalaenopsis equestris
TAATGATGTTTTTGACCAAATACAACAATTAATTTGAGCTTAGCCCAAAGCTAGCTCAAGTTAGACTCAAATTTGACCCTTAAGGGTTTAATTTAGGTCTAAACCCAAATCCATCAAAATCCATTCAAATTAACCATCAAATCAACTTCAAAACAACTTTCATCCTTCATGAAAGTTGTTCATAATGATGATTTACACCAAACATTACAATCAACGTGAGCTTAGCCCAAAGCTATCTCAAGTTTGACCC
>NW_018228452.1:0-307 GCF_001263595.1 Phalaenopsis equestris
AAAGCAAAACCATCCCCCGAAGGGAGAAGGAAATGCAAAGTTTAGGTGTTTTAGGACCCAGCGCGGGACCTAGAAAAGCAAAACCATCCCATGAGGAGAGACAAAAATGCAAAGTTTAGGAGTTTACGACCCAGTGCGGGACCTATAGAAAAGCAAAACCATCCCCCAAAGGGAGAAGGAAACAAAAAGTTTAGAAGTTTAGGACCCAGTGCGGGACCTATAGAAAAGGGAAATTCAGCCCAAAGGGAAGAAAGAAGATGCAAAGTTTAGGCCCCAGCACGGGACCTACTTTACATAATGCCCGGGT
>NW_018228453.1:0-977 GCF_001263595.1 Phalaenopsis equestris
TCTGAATGAGCTACTGTGGATATTCCTGGAAAAGAGTACATTTTTAGTTTGTTGGTATTGTTTGAACTTTCTTGATCCATAAGATCGACCTGCTGCATGAATTCTTATTCTAATTTTTTTACTATTATCTGAATCATTTTTGAAGTGTCACATTGGGGGGTAAAGCTGGAATAGCTGATCTTGATTTCTTTTTCTCCAAAATATGTTGAAAACATATGCAGGCTCTTGGCATACTAATCATTGACATTAGTAGTTTAGCAATGAATGCTGACAGTGCATAGCCAAGTGGTGTATTTTCTTGTTGTCTTCTAGGTTTAAATAGTGCACTTAATATTCTTTTTCAGTTTGGATAGAACTCAACGCTGTTGTTTGCTGTGACAGTGGGGATTTTGCTCTAGGAAGCTACATAGTTTTTTTTTTCTTACATGTAGGAGTCGGAAGATCTATTTAATTGACCTATATTAGAATGTTTAGAAGGATATTGGTTATGCGATTAAGTGAGGTGCACTCATCTATTCTTTTTCTTCTTTGAATTGTCAGTTTTCTAACTTTTATCAGACTATTTTTTTAAAGAAAGCACTAGCAGCGAGTTTTTTAAATAAATTGCAACTTGTCATATCTTTTGAGATGTTACACAAGAAATAGTTCCCAATTCCCAGTCATTGAATCCTAAGAAGTCCCTCAATCATTTTCTGATGATGATATGTAATGCCTGGTAACCAACTTATTGTGTGGTTGGTGTAGTGGGGTAATTGAACTATTTGCCAGTTAAACTAATCTTTGAGCAATCATTTTACTAGATTCTTTCCCAGCTAGCTTGAATCAGGCATGAAAGCAATATGCCACAGCAGATGAAGGTTTGAGATTTATGGCATCACATAGTTCTAGAGGTGAGAAGGCATTTAGAGAAGAGATGTTTGATCTTATATTAGTTTCAGTTATAGGTTGATATCTAGCTCTTTTATAGTATTTACATG
>NW_018228454.1:0-1119 GCF_001263595.1 Phalaenopsis equestris
CGAATTTAACCACATCTTAGCCTTATCCCTAAGTGTAAAAGGAAAAAGTCTAAGTCTAAAGCATCATTTGAAACTTTGTCATATTTAAAGGTAGCACACATTTCTAAAAAAACTAGCGGGGTGTAAATTAGGATCTTCATTTGGTGTACCTCTAAATTGATTGTTTTGTACCATTTGGATAATAACAACTTCAAGCTCAAATGAATTAGCAGCTACATCAGGATTTTGGATAGATAAGTGAATTTCATCTGCTGTAGGATTGGAGTCTAGATTGGTGTTATTTTTTTATTCCTTGATTGTTCATGTTGGTTTTCATTGTATCAGAATTTCTAGGTTCTCTTCTCAGTCTTCTATTTTTTCAAACAGTATGTTCTAATTCCAAATCGTAGGGTATAAGATTTTCAGGTCCAAATTTATGCATACAATTTGAAATCAGTACACAAAAAATAGTTAACTAAATATGAAAATAAGTTGCAATTCCAGTAAAATTTTTTTAAGAGTCCTAATTTGTCCCTACTCTAATTATGATTCTTCTTTACTCCCCGGCAACAACGCCAAAAACTTGACAGCGACTTTATATGTGCTTAAATAAATAAGTATTTAATACTGCTGCTAAAAGATTTAATTCCTCAACAACGTTACCAAAAACTTAATAACGATTATAGATTCAATAAAGATGTATATATAAAATATTCAATAATGGTAAAGTCACACTTATCAACACAAGTATACGTATCGCTCAAGTAATATATCGATACCACATTAAGTAATATTAGAACTACGAACTAATATTTTAGAAAAGCAATATTTAATCACAATAATATAATTCAAATTTGCTTATCTGTCACTTATAGGCAATTGAAATAAATATGTAATTTTAATAACTCTTAAATAACTAATTATATTAATAAAGTTTTTAATATGATATTCAATATATAAGAAAACATCATTCTCCTTGTCAAGAAATTATAGTGAATGGATAAAGTGAATCAGTTCAAATTGTATTGTGCTAAATAAGAGTATACCTATTTCTTATCCTTTGGTCCAGGCATAAAGAACATTCACTAATCCTACGCTTATTTACTGAATCTGTGGCTAAGCTGGGGGGGAAACCGCCGC
>NW_018228455.1:0-641 GCF_001263595.1 Phalaenopsis equestris
AAGGGCATGTGGTTCGAGAAGCATTGGAGTATAAGCCTATAAGAAGCCAAAGGTGTCAAAATACATGATATTATCATAATAGAGCCGACCCTAAGGTCACATGGCTCGAGGAACATGGATAGAAAGCCAAAGTGTTTGAAAACAAGACACACTCATACTAAGCAAACTACAACGTAGTTGAGCTCAAGTGACATCGAACATATAGCTATATAAAGCCCAAGATGCTCTCATAAAGAAACCGGCCGAAACAGGCATATGATTTGAAAGGATTCAAAGCCAAACGGCTACAAAACCCGACGTGCCTCAAAATGAGGTCTTATCATCAAGGGTCGGCCAAGTGAAGGCAATAGTTCCATTGATCGGAACATCAAATGATCACAGAGGTATATACCCCGATCGAAATAGTCTAGGAGGTATGTCTCCTGACCAAGTATCAAATAAGGCAAGAAGTATGTATCTTGACTGAGCATATGAAATAACGCAGGAGGTATGTATCCTGGCGAAATATCAAATGAACAATCATACGACATAACATTCTGAGGTATCACGCTCAAAGTATAGTCGGACATCCAAGTAATCTGACTGAATATGGATTGGTGGTAAAACCGATACAACATGCCATTCGACTTGGCGGACAAAAC
>NW_018228455.1:4855-5152 GCF_001263595.1 Phalaenopsis equestris
GATGTTGCTCCTACAATCTTCTAATTCAGAGAACTCGTGGTAGCAACAATAACACAGACTGCAATGTGAGAATAACCTGCATTTTGGGGAAGAAACAATTCCCACATATTCCTGGCTAGAACATAGTCCACATTGTCAGACATAGGAGAAAAATGATTCTCAGCTGACGGGATTTGAGCATCATCCCGTGCCGGAACTGAAAGGAGTCATGGCGGGGACATGGTCCACACTGCCAGAGGACAAAAAGGGTGATTCTCAGCCGACGGGACACAAGCATGATCCTGGGCCGGAACCAAA
>NW_018228455.1:6673-7208 GCF_001263595.1 Phalaenopsis equestris
GTTAAGAATGTCCGCCCAAATAAGATCGGGCGGAGGCATCTTAAACCAATATCCGCGAAAGAAGTATCTACATAGACTACCCATAACCAGAGAGTCAGGTGTATGTACCTGTTCTGGGGTCAAGAGCACTCCCAGAGGAATGTGTTCCTACTGGTTAATTACATCTTGGGGGATACCCAAGAATACTCTCGATAAAAGGAGTTTCGCTTCATATTTTAATAAACCTGGGGTATTGGCAATCAAAGGAAGGTTACTCCGTATGGGAACAGTCCCAATATATCAAAGCTCACACTAAGCCATCGAGCAGAGAGTAAGTCTCTCACATCCCAAATGGGTAGTGGCTAAGCAGCAGACGGGGCCCACGAGATAACCTAAATCATCTTGACGGGGATACCCCAATACGTCAAAGCATGTCCTGGCCAAAGGGCAGAGGACAACTCGTCGTATCCCAAATGGGCGGCAGCTCATCGGCATCGGGCCCTCAAGGTGATATCAATGAGGTCAAGGAGCGAAATGGCTCAAAGGGGCTCAACAA
>NW_018228456.1:0-280 GCF_001263595.1 Phalaenopsis equestris
TCATGCAAAAATGTGCATCTTCAAAGAAAATTCCACAAGATAATCAAGACAATTCATAATCACTTGAAATTCTTATGTAAGCTAACCCTAGACTAGAAAGTCATTTGGCCAAAATTTTACAATTTTTTGAATTTTCTGTGATTTATTAAAATTAATTGAAGTTTTAGAGATTTTTAATAAAAATAAAATATTTTATATGTTGAAAAATTTATTTCATATTTTTAGAAAATCTCTCCGAGGTCAGGAAACCCAAAAAAATTTATTTTGTATTTTTCTGATT
>NW_018228457.1:0-229 GCF_001263595.1 Phalaenopsis equestris
CTTGCCACAGCTCTCCAAATTGCAAACTCGAGAGGCAGAAGATGACAGCGAGGGTAAAAATGGCTATTTTCGGGTTTAATTTTCACTTTTAACCATTCACAAACCAGTTTTGCGAACCGGTGCTTAAGCATGGGTAAGTGGCGCTCAGGCCCTTGCCTCTCGGGTTACATCGCACCTAGGCGCGAGAATGTGGCGCTTAGGCGCTAGAGCATGATTTTTTAGATTTTAA
>NW_018228458.1:0-458 GCF_001263595.1 Phalaenopsis equestris
TAGCATTGCGTGGGAATTCAACACATACTCAAATGAAACAAAAAAATCAGTAGGGACACAAAAAAGTTATTACATGGATATTTGAGTGTCTTAATGATGTCGGAATTGAATGATCTTGGGTTCATTGGACTTGTGTTGCTGAGACGCTGATATAACTGTAAGCTAATTAGTTTTGATATTCGTTTGATTTTTTAAATATGTCTGAAAAGCTCGCATAAGTGGTTTAATGACTTGATCTAAGCTTGATTTGATTCAGACTAGACCAATTTTGGTATCATTGGGTCAACCTTGTTGAGTCGATCATTTTTACTTATGTTTGCTAAAATTGAAATTCCAAATGATTTTTTATTATAGATTGAACGTTTCTTGCTCTAAAGATTGTCTTGAGATCTATGAAATGTCTCGAGATTTCTGCGTTGATGACGCGCGTGTGTGTATGTGTGTGTGTGTGTGTGTGT
>NW_018228459.1:0-6397 GCF_001263595.1 Phalaenopsis equestris
TTATATGCATGAAAGCAATACGAACCTAAAGGATGGATATACCGGTTATCATCAAATTCCAATTTATATGCATGAAAGCAATACGAACCTAAAGGATGAATATTCATGGTTTTTAGATGGATATACCGGTTATCATCAAATTCCAATTGCTCCTAAGGATCATAATAAGACCACATTTACAAGCCCTTTTGGAACATCTGCTTTTCGTAGAATGTCTTTGGACTACGTAATACACCTTCAACATTTCAAAGAAGTTTGATCTCAATATTTAGTAATTTCATGATCATGGAATGGAAGTATTTATGGATTATTTCTCTGTATTCGGGACATCATTTGAATTATGCTTAAATATTTAGAAAAAGTTCTAGAATTATGTGAAATCAACCTAATGCTAAATTGTCAATTTATGGTTGCAGGAGGAATTTTACTTGGGCATAAAATTTCTAAAAATGGCATGGAAGTAGATCTTATAAAAGTTCAAGTTATGGAAAAATTACCACCACTAACTATGGTCAGAGGGGTAAGAAGTTTCCTAGGACATGTTCGTTTCTACAAGCGTTATATAAAGAATTTTTCAAAAATAACTAAGCCGCAATGCCAACTTTTACAAAAAGATACTAAATTTGATTTTAATAAGGAATGCATAAAAAAATTTGAATTATTGAAAAAAAAAATAATCACTGCACCTATGATAGTACCAATTGATTGAGAAAAACCATTTGAAATAATGTGCGATGCTAGTGATTATGTTATTGGAGTTGTTTTAGGATAAAGAAATAACAAAGTTTTAAAGTAATATATTATGCTAGTAAAAATCTGAATTATGCTCAAATTAACTACACTAATACTGAAAGAGAGTTATTAGCTATTGTTTATGCCTTTGATAAATTTAGGCCTTACTTAATTGGAATTAAATGTATAGTGTATATAGATCATTCTGCTATTAAATAACAAATGCAAAAGAAGGATGCTAAACTAAGGTTAATTATATGGATAATTCTATTGCAAGAGTTCATTTTTTTGTAGTTGATAGAAATAGAAATGATATTCAAACATATCAAGTTCTACCATGCTTCTCCTACTACTAGTTCTCAAATTCATTTATATTTTGAAGATGATTATTCTAATTAATTAATGGAATTATAATTTTGTTACTTTCTCCTCATGTAAAAAAAATTAATTCAACGAGGATATGTGTCAAAGAAAATGCCAAAGGATAAACTACAACTCTTTAAAAAATTTGTAGAATGTTAAAGGTCAGACTCTTAACTATAAAGAGGGTCTCGGATTTGGTACGATATGACGTACTGATTGATGATTCAAAATTTTGCATGGTTTTTACAAAAGAATTAGAAGAGGATTGCCTCGATATGGAGAATGATTTTGAAGACTCTCTGATAGAAGATTTTCTGCCATAATTTGAGTAAGAAATTAAGTCAATAGTCGATGAATTGAAGGAGGTTATCCTAGGACTGAGGAGCATTCTCGTCTACTGAGTGAGGATGAATCTATGGATTTGATAAAGTTAATATAATAATTTAAGGATTACTTCGCTTGAGCTACAATGAAATGCTAGTTTTGTCCTCAAAAGTTGTAGTTCACATGCTTGGAGTGGGAAAGAGTATGAATGCAGTAAAACAAGCTCCCAGAATAATGTACCTCAAAATAGAACAACAAACCATTACCGAGGAGAAGAAATTAATAGACACTAACTTTTAGTAGGAAGAACAACACCTACATGGTTAGCCAACACCGTTTCAATTAATAAAATGAATTGACATATTTAGGTATGTGTCGACTTCAAGGATTTAAATAAATCATGACAAAAGGATGAGTTTCCATACTGATACCGGAGTTGATGGTGTAAAACGTGTCGACACATGAGATTTTCTCTTTTATGAATGAATCATCAGGATACATACAAATAAAGGTGGCTTCAGAAGACGCAGCACATAAAGCCTTCAGAGTTTCGATCGGGATCTTGTGCTACACAATGATGTCATTTGGATTAAATAAATTTGGAGAAACCTTCCAATGAGCTATGACAAAGATTTTTGATGACCTCAACCAAAATCAAGTGGAATGCAAAGTGGACGATTTGTCCTTAATAAACAAACAACGAGTAGACCACCTGCATGATTTGAGGATGGTGTTTGAATGATTACAACAATATAACCTTAAGATGAATCCTTTTAAGTATTCCTTTGGTGTTACCTCCAAGAAATTTCTAGGATTTGTTGTCCCTCATTGGGGAATCAAGATTGACCCGGAAAAGATTAAAATTATCTACAAAAGGTCACCTTCCAAAACCTTAAAATAGTTACAATCCTTTTAAGGCAAATTAGCATACTTAAGGTGCTATATATCTAATTTGTCATGTAGGGGTCAACCTATTTTGACATTAATTAAAAGGGATGCCAAATTTATTTAGGAAGAGAAATGCCAACAAGCCTTTGAGGATATTAAGCAGTATTTAATGACACCTCCTATTTTGGCAGCCCCTACCCCAGGAAAACCATTGATACTTTATACTGCGGCCATAGATGACTCTCTTGGAGCCCTATTAGCTCACGTCAATGACGAAGGTAAGGAAAAAATGATCTATTATTTGAGTCGATGTTTTATATTGGCACAGGTAAAGTATCCTCCTATTAAGAAACATTGTCTGGCTTTAATTTTTGCAGCCCAGAAGCTCAGGTATTACATGCTTTTTCATAAGATCACCCTTATTTTCAAAGTTAATCCATTAAAATATTTGATGACCTAAACAACACTTTCTGGATTTTTAGAAAGGTGGTCGATGATTTTATTGCAATTTGATATAACTTTCGTACCCTTTTGCGCTATCAAAGGACAGATTTTCTTGCAGTGCACCCACTTCCAGCTGGGTCGCCTCTCAACCATGATCTACTAGATTAGTAGATACTACAAGTATATTCTTCCAGTGATAGACGTAGGTAAATGTACATTGATGGAGCTTCATCAGCTAGAAAGGGTAAAGGATTACATACGGTCATACCAGACAAAGTAAGGATAGGTCTGATTTTTCTTACACCATATTAGGGAATGTTAAGGGTTTCCTACTACTTGATAGGGCCATGCACAAATAATGAAACGGAATATGAAGCTTTGATCACTGGATTAGATTTGGCAATATCAATGGACATAACAGACATTGCCATCTACGGTGATTCACAACTCCTTAGTCAGTAAGTTGTCCTAGAATGCAAAATTATGAAGCCAAGATTAGCAGAATACCACCATTATGCAATGAAGCTATTAGAATAGATTCCTAGTGTGACACTGTGTGGGATTCCTTACGGAGATAATACCCACGCAATGCTTTAGCCATGCTTGCTAAAGAATTGTCATGTCCGTCGGAAGATTCAATTGATATTACGGTGCAAGGATTCCAAGTACTGTTAAAGATAGAACTTGACAGTCTATGTAAATTTGGAAAAGAAGAAGAGGTAATAGCTGCAGTAGTAGACAACACTAAAGAATGTTGCAGGCCATTAATAGAATATTTGGTAACAGGACGACTACTATATGACAAGTCAGAAGCATATCATATCACAAGAACACCTATGTCATATGCTTTGGTAGGTAATGACCTTTACAGAAGGTCATTTGATTAGATGTGGTTGTGATGTTTAAGGAGCAGAAGTACAGGATATTGTGAAGGAAGTACACGTCAAATTGTGTGGTGCTCATCAGTCAGGGCCAAAGATGAAGATGAAAATTAAGAGACTCAAATATTATTAGTCAGCAATGTTGATAGATTACATGGATACAACCAAAAATTGTCACCTGTGTCAAGTACATGGAGTGGCCTTGCACCAACCTTTGAATTTTCTACAATGTCATCTCTTAGCCATTCGAGTGTTGGGGCACTAGTGGGTCTGATAGACCCTCCATCTTCTAGCATCTCACACAGAGTTATTTATGACAATGGATCAGCCTTCAAGAGCACCAAAATAAACAGCTTCATTAAACGACATGTGAAAGATTGGAGATACTCTACGATTTATTAACCAAAACTAATGACCTAGTTGAGGCTTTTAATAAGATGCTCGTGCAAATTATAAAGAAAATGTTGGACTAAATTAAAAAGGAATGGTATGAAATGTTGTTAGAGGCTTTGTGGGCCTATCAGGCAACATTCAAAACTCCTACTCATTGTACACCGTATGCACTTGTCTATGGGTCTGAGGTCGTACTCCCGCTGGAAGTTCGGTTACTGTCTCTCAAAGTCATCTTCATTAACCATATTACAACAGAAGACAATGCTAAACTTAGACTTGCAGAATTTAAGAGTCTTGAAGGAAAATGCTTAGAAGCACAACAAAAACTAGAACTCTATCAAGCAAAGATGTTCTGGTCCAACAATAAACTCGTCTGTCCAAGAACCGTCAATGTTGACAAACTTGTACTCGTCCTCAAGAGACCTATCCTTGCACACCGTAGGATAGGTGAAAAGATTGAACCAACTTAGGACGGACCATTTGTCTTGGAGAAGGTCTATTCAAGAGAATTTTACCAGTTAGTGACTTTCTAGGGCAAAAGACCCATGCTAACAGTCAATGCGTGATATTTGAAGAAATATTATACAACTTAATGTTCTTAGAGAAGAATTTGTGAAAGTGGTACTTATTCTGAGGATGGCTATTTGGCAAGCATCTGTGACTGGGTCCAAAATTTTGTAATATAATCAATTTTAATAAAATAAAATCTGAATTTGCACTTTTAAATATTTCCTTTAATTTTTGTATTTTTCTAAATTAAATTAAATATAATGCTTGCACTTGTATAATCTTAAAATCCACTTAAGTATAATTTTTTATTATTCATATTTGTTTTAAATTTCAGTGCGCTTATGTTTTCTCATTTTTTGTAGGAAAATGTTCAGTCAGAAGCTGAAATTCTCTTTTAAAGAAGGCTTAAATCTCACACTTTACAAAGAGAAGGCAGCACAGGGCAGCATTATGAATTTTTACTTGGACTTTGGTCAAGTCAGTGGAGAATATAAAGGTACCCTGATGAGTATAGTCAGCCGCCAAGAAACAGAAAGGCTGCAGCCACTATTAAGAATCAGTGTCAGAGAGGATTCTACATTGAAGAGAAAGAAGGCAGAAACATTTCCATGTGTGAAAGATCTGATGGAATGGGTTTGTCACTTGAATTCAATGATTACAACGCCGACAGGGGCTTAGTTGGTGCTTCTAAAGAAAATATTCTTGATGCACCATTGAGGAGGACTCAGTGCAGGAATGTCAACTTTCACAAGCATAGAACCTTGGAGCGACTGTAAAATAGATGTGCCAAAAAAATGGCTGCAAAGCTTGCTTCAATTCATGAAGAAGAAGTCTATGATCTGAAGTTTTAAGAGACCTCCACCAGTCTTCCAAAAATAGAAGAAGATCCAGAAACATTTACAGAGCCTGCATCTTCAGGGATCTCGGAAGAGGTTGGTGCGGGAAGCCCCATGTGTAATGCAGAAATCCTATGAAGGACACCATCAACAGGGGCATTTACAGAATGCCCAGAGGGTAACTTACCCTGGGCATTCTAAGATATGACGAGTTGGATCCCTTGCCGTCTGTGATATACCAAAAATATATACATTTTTAGAACCATTTTTTATACTCATTTTTGGTGATATTGTGCTTTAATGGAATATATTTTTTATGTTTTATTGCAGGTTATTTATTTTGAGGACTTGGAGCAAAAAGGATGAAATTTAGAGTCAAAATAGAAAAGTTAAAAAATTGGTTAGCATCGACGACGCTAGACTGGGGGTTTGGCGACGTCGTTTAACAGAAAAGGAGGAATTAAATAGCAAAGCACTGACGACGATGGTGCCTGTTCGGTGGAAGCACTGTTTCTAGAAGATTCAAAAAATTTGGATGCTTTTTGAAGATTTTTTGGATGCACCTATTGAAGAACCGACCTAGGCTCTAATTAGGGCCAAAATTTTATCAGAAACCCACCCCCCTTTGAACCATTTTCAACCTCCTCCACCCATTTCAGTTTTCCTCTTCCCACACCTACATTCCATGCCATTCCACACCATTAGTTAGTTCTTTTTTTATAGTTTTGAGGTTTTATGGTGAGTTTAAGTGTGAGTTCTTTTCTAAGAAGTGTTGGAGAGGAGGAGAAGTGAGAAATTTCTTCTTCCTACATTTCCTAAGAGAGGCTACAAATGATTTGCTTTGAGAAAGGGTTTCAGATAAGTGTTGTTTGTTTATTATTGTCATATGAACTTTCTTTTATATATGAAATTTATGTTTTGTTTTATTTTTTCTCATGAAGTCTGAGTAGATTCTTTAATATTTCTCCCTACTCTGAAATGTGGTGAAATTAAGAGATAATGTTGATGCGCCAATGATAAAATTTA
>NW_018228460.1:0-1791 GCF_001263595.1 Phalaenopsis equestris
CTAAGCAAACGAGCGGAACACGAACACACTTTTTGGGCAAGAAATATAAACAAAACGAACACGAGACACGAGCTAAGCTTGAGTTCACTAGTGTTCGGCTCGTTTACGCTCCAACTCAAAATAACAGTTAGAATTTATGATTATTTATTATTATTATTATTATTTCCGGTTGTTCCCTGATCTCAGGGGGTTGAAGGGCAAAATATCAAATTTATTAAATAGGATGCTGTCCTAAGATAATCTTTCTTTATAGACGATGGCATCATCCCTACGGCCCAAATCGTGTTATGATTTAGCTTTCGTCATATAGCCGATGGCCGGTACGATGTCCGTTCATCTGAATTTGGACGGATGAGATGAAAGAAAAAACAAATTATCCAAATTAGCACACCAAAAATTTGAGGCAATATAGGGCGCATATTATACGGATGACGTGGCTTAATTTAAATCCTCAATCCTCCGATCTTCCTGGAAACTTCTAGACTGGACAACGTCAAAAACGACAAAACAGTGCAGCCCGGGAAATTGGAGCAGTCTAGAAAAGAGCATTTTTGGCAGAAACACCCCTTAAAATTTCATAATATATCCAACTCCCAAACCTTACTTTTTTATCTTTATACCACCCAAATATTTCATTTTACAAAAAGACTATCATTACTTTAATTTTTTAAAATGTGATACACATGTGTAGTTAAGGTTATATATTTGTATATATATATATATATATATATATATATGCATGTATAATGGGGATATCATATAGATTATTTTGACACTTTACTTAAAAATTGAAACTTATACGTTGAATATGTAAATATATAGGATTTAGGTGGTATGAATGTATGTGGTGAATTCGAATTTATCCTTTGGGTTGTTGCACCAAAGGAATAAAACATAGAGAGGTGGAGAGAAACAAGAGAGGAAAATTAAACATAGAGAGGTGGAGAGAAACAAGAGAGGAAAAGAGAGGGAAAATGAATGTGCTGATGAACAGTAGTGAATAGTGATTTAGAACAAGTACATTGACATTTTTCGAGTAAAAACAGTAGTGAATAGTGATTCAGAGAAGAAGAGGGATCAGAAAAAAAGAAAGTAAGACGAAAACTAGGCAAACAAATTGAAGAAAGAATGTAAAGAACTTATGTGAGGTAAACCTCATCCGATATGTCAAGAGTGTACGTCTAAATAAGATCTGATTGAGAAATCTAGAATTGAATATCTACGAAAGAATAACTACATAAGCAGCCCAAGTAACCAGAGAACTAAATTTGTGTGTTTGTCTGAGGTTCAAGAGCACTCTCAAAAAGACGTATCTTGTTTGGCTAATTAAATTTTGGGAGATGCCCAAGAATGCTCTCGATTAAAAAAATCATACTTAAATTTGAATGATGGTTAGTAAAGGGTGTCACAAAGGAATGATATCTTACAGGGATGTTCTGCTATTTTCAAAACTCTCGCTAAACCACAGGGCAGAGAGTGAATCTCTTACATCCCAAATGGGTAGCGACTCGTCGACACACGGGGCCCGTGAACTAACCAAATTGATTCATAGGATTCACACAATGCTTCCAAGGCTTAACCAAGTCATAAGGGTAGAGGTTGAATCACCATATCACAAATGGGTGACAACCTATCCGCAATCAGGGCCTACGAGATGACATCGACGAAGATTCAAAAGGAGTGATATGGTTCAAAGTGGGTAAGCAAAGGTCTTGCAAAAAGACATCTAGACTCCCCAATTACTCAACCAAACTCTGTGTTCTCACTCCCAAATTCAAGCCATAAACCTTC
>NW_018228461.1:0-202 GCF_001263595.1 Phalaenopsis equestris
AGGGTAAATATGAGTAGTAGAGTTCAATACTACCGTAAATTACCGATAATTTCAAACAAAAACACTATAATTGCAATACAAATAAGGATAACTATGGGTTGCCTCCCATAAAGTGCTTGGTTTAACGTCGTCAGCCCGACCTATTCAGATAATTTTAAATAATCCTGTTCAGATATTATTCAGGTTGACTAACCATTAAAAC
>NW_018228462.1:0-3860 GCF_001263595.1 Phalaenopsis equestris
ACTATAGCTGAAAAATTGTGAAGGAACTTTGATATTTCATGAACAAATTTTCTTTATTTGATATGAATCTTGAGGCATGACATCAATTTTGAGATAATTATTGAATGAAAATATTTAAGCTTTGAAAAAAAGCCATCCAAAGTCACTATTTTAGAAAATTACATCAAACTGACCGGTTCGACGAGTGGGGCACAATGATATCAAAATGTGTTGTGAAAAACGACGGTAATAAAGCAAAAAATGGAACGAGTAAAATTGCATGCAGAAAAACACCAGAGCGACACAGATTTACGTGATTCAGTAAATTTTTCTACGTCCACGGAGCTGCAGAGAATTTTATTTCTTCGAAGAATTACACCGTCGAGCACTTCAACATTTATAAGAAAATCTCTATTTTCTTCTCTTCCTTTCTCTCTCTCTTCCTCTTTTTCTCTTAGCTCTCAAGAGAACTTGGTTTGGTCTTGTTTGGCTTTGCTTGGTTTTTCCTTTAAGCCAAAAGAGGTTATTTATAGAAACCATGAGAGCGGTAGGTGGGAAGTAGATGAGCGGTATGCGAGAAATTAGGTGAGCGGTAGGTGGGAAAGTAGGTAAGCGGTACGTGAGATTCTTAATTAGGAAGCTAATTAACAATAGTTAATTAAATTGCGATGGACCGGGTCTCCATATTACACAACAATTCTCCCACTTAGAGACTGAGACACTAACATCACTTACTTGTTGCATCATCTACTAGCTGTACCGACCTTTTCCTCAAACATGATATCCTCCACCTCTGTAACTCAAATCCCTGTCTTCATGCCAGAAGACCAGCTGAAGTTGAGCACAACTTTAGTTTCTCACGAGTAACACCCTCAGTTAACATATCACCGTCAACATAGCCTTGTACCACCAAGCACTTTCCTGGGTTACTCATGTATCTGCTTACAACTCCCACTGCATGAGCAATATCATGCCCATGCTGAAAGCCCTTTTCAAAAAGTCCAGGCTTGTACTTCTTATTGCCACCAAACGCAGTCTTCACCCGGTATACCCACTTATTGTGCAATGCCTTCTTCGTTGGTTGAAGTTTTGTCAGCTCCCTAGTCTGATTCCCCGGCAGGGAATTCGTTTCCTCCTTCTTGGTCAGCTCCCACTTGCTCAAATTCTCATCTTGCAAGATTTCTTTATAGCTTTGTGCTCTTCACCATTAATTTGTACAAGGTCTGATTTTCTTGTCTTTGGTGCTCTGCCGCTTTTCAGGAAACTAACCTTCTTCTACTTCCCGATAATGCACCTCTGATTCATGTGTTCACGTCTGAGTAAACTTGTAGTTATATATAGT
This sequence comes from Phalaenopsis equestris, assembly GCF_001263595.1. Classification (NCBI taxonomy): domain Eukaryota; kingdom Viridiplantae; phylum Streptophyta; class Magnoliopsida; order Asparagales; family Orchidaceae; genus Phalaenopsis; species Phalaenopsis equestris. The sequence goes on from NW_018228462.1 coordinate 1,322, forward strand.
GTGTTAGTTTTCTTACCCCGAGTCAATACTAATGAACCTTTGGTAACCTTCCAGGTGCTATCTGAGAACACCACCGAATGACTACCATCATTGAGCTGCCCAACAGATATGAGATTTTTCTTCAACTCAGAAACTTGTCTGACCTTTTACAAAGTCCATTTGCTCTTGTTAGGGAGTGCAATATCAACGTCTCCCACCCTCACCACATCCAGAGCTTTTCTATCAACCAGATATACCTTCCCAAAGTTACCTGCAACATAATTTCACATTAACTCCTTTTGGGAAGATGTATGGAAGGAAGCTCCTGAATATAATATCCAGTCAGCAACATAACTGTGAACTGTCAGTAATAGTGCATCATGTATTTCTTCAGTTACAACATTAGCACCATCATTTTCCTTCTTCTTATGATTCCTACAATTCTTTTTTATGTGGCCAACCTTGTCACAATTCCAACAGGTTGCCTGCTGACTAGACTTTCATTTTGATCTTTCACGATTTGAGTTTATGTCTTGTGATCTCCCTATGGAATCAACAATCAATGTCGAAATCAAACCCGATGTCTCTCCAGAATCTTTCCTGCACACCTCCTCAGCCAAAATCAAATCACGAATATCATCATATTTCAGCTTTACCTGCAGAACTGCTAACTGTCATCCTCATGACTTCCCAGCTATTTGACAATGAAGCCAACAATATCAGCGCACGTATCTCATCATCAAAATCAATTTCAACATATGACAACTGATTTGTGATAGTGTTGAAATCATTTAGGTGTTGAGCAACAAACACACCTTCCGTCATCTTCAAATTGAATAACTTTTTCATCATATGCACCTTGTTATTCGCCGATGACTTTTCATACATACCTGATAAAGTCGTCATGAGAACTGCAGTAGTCATCTCCTTGATGACGTTGTGGGAAACCGATCTCGATAGGGTTAATCTTATAACCCACAGAACCTGTCGATCCAGCAGATTCTATTCCACTTCGTCCAACTTTTCTGGTATTTTTCCCAGTAACGAAAGATGAAGTTTCTTCCTATAAAGGTAGTCCTTTATCTGCATCCTCCAGTAAGCAAAATGTGTATCATTGAACTTCTCGATCCCCGAGGTCATCACTTCGTCTCCGCCCATCGTTCTTCATTAGATTCGGACTAAAGCTCTAATACCAGATTTTGTAAAAAATGACAGCAATAAAGCGAAAAATGAAACGAGTAAAATTGCACACAGAAAAATACTAGAGCGACATACAGATTTACGTAGTTCGGTAAATTTGCCTACATCCACGGAGCTACAGAGGATTTTATTTCTTCGAGGAATTACACCGTTGAGCGCCTCACATTTACAAGAAAATCTCTATTTTTTTTTTCTCTCCCTTCCTCTCTCTCTCTTCCTCTCTTTCTCTTTGCTCTCAAGAGGACTTGACTTGGTCTTGCTTAGCTTTTCTTGGCTTTTCCTTTAAGCCAAAAGAGGTTATTTATTAAAACCATGAGAGCGGTAGGGGAGAGGTAAGGGAGCGGTAGGTGAGAAAGTAGGTGAGATTCTTAATTATAAAGTTAATTATCAACAGTTAATTAAATTGCGGTGAACCGGGTCTCCACATTACCTAACAAAATGGTCCAATCCGAGCAAAATAAAGCCCATACCAAGTCGTTAAAACATTTTTGGAAGATTTAAATGCATAATTGGAAGTAAAAAGTTATAAATCTGGCATAGTTAGATTCGAATCAAACATATTGACAAGACGAAATCAATGATTCTAAGATCTTTTCATTAACATGACACCGTTAAAGCACTTAAATGTCCATCACACGTTGCCTGATGAAGGGGTTCTCTCTGGGACCTTCGATCAAAGTGGTTTAGATTTTTTTCTTATTTACATCATGGACTTTATAAATAACGCTCTACCCCACTCCTGAAAGGAGGAAAGACCTAGAGCTAGAAGAAGGCTGAAACTTGGAAGAGGAGCTGAAGTCCAACACCATTTTTACATCGTAGATATAGTGAAATGCCTCTCAATTCAACAGTCGCCACTACCAACTCTGAACAACACCACCCACCAGCTTTGGCCGCCACTACCCATCATCTTTGGCCCTTATCGTTGCCTCCAGCCAGCTCCGAACACCACCTACCGGACGCTATTGAGCATCATCGTGCGCCACCTGCTCCTCATAGCAAAGCCCTATGTTAAGTCACAATGTGTGATACGAAATCCCAACGTACATTGCAGAGCAGTGAAGCACCCCACAAACGTTGTAACAACACCCCTCACATACGGTTCAATGACACCTATCATACCTCACATATAGTGCAACAACACCTCCCCGAGATTATGTAATAATTCACATCGAATACAATGACTTTCTCCAAACTCATAAAGCTTTCCTTGCAGCTCTCTACTACCGCCTACATGACCAACTACAGCCTATGTGGTTCACAGCTCATGCAATTCCCGACTAGCATCTGTAGCCTACGAACATCATCACATTTCATCACTATTGTCTATGTGACTAACTACGACTTAAATAGTTCACAA
>NW_018228463.1:0-1854 GCF_001263595.1 Phalaenopsis equestris
CATCCTTCTGAGAATTTCATTGACTAAAAATTTTTTCTTCAATGTCAGCTTCTCGATTATAGTCCATAATTGAGCCATCAACATAGCCTTGATTTTTTTTCTCCCTCTGACCCTTACAGCATAAAGGTTGAGGTGGTGTAGCAACAATCTTCCTGGTATCCTCCTCATCTTGGTTGGCAGAAAATAGGTGGAACCTGCTTCCTCCTAACAGTGGTGAAGTCTCGAGTAACTTAAACTCGTCCTCTACAATTTCTGTAGGGATAAAATCCTAAGAATCTTTTGTCCCTTTCATTTTAGAAACCTTCCTATTCTTATTCCTCCTCGATGCTCAGGTCAAAGGAGTGGAACTCAAGCTAGATCCTATTTCAAACACAGAAGGTACTGTAAGGAAAGTTGAACCCTCCAAGGTAACAAGCTCGTCTTCCACTTGAACTCCTTTTCCTTTGATTTGGGTGGGAATGGTGACGGGTGTAGTGACGACTAGACCAGTTGGGTAGCGACGAGCATCCTGGGGGTACCTCTTACGGCTCTAACAAATTTTGTAGGAACAATAGAATTTTTCTCAACCAACACCCTCTTTAGGGGTGGGAACTCCTCAGTTGACCTTAGGTTGAACTCTACTATCAGGTCAACAGTTTTAGACATCCTAGTTCTCAACGCTGTGATTGTAACATCTTCAAACTTAATATCGGTAATGTTAAACTGTTGCCCGAAAAAAATGACTGCTCCGTCGGGCAGTTCACTCTTGTTCATTGCCAAGTCCATTTCAAAAGTGAAGGAGAAATTAACTTTGGTGTAGGCATCTTTTGCAAAGAGGAATCAAAACATGAGTATCATCATATGCTTCCTTCCTTTATAGTGAGAATGGAAAGAAAGAACTCGTGCAACAAAAATTGTCCAAACACGTCTTATTTATGTTTTTAAGTTATATTGGGCTTTAACTCGCTCGTTATTATAAGAGAAAGGCTTTTAAACTAGAAAATTGGCATACTTTGTTAAAAATAATTTAGTCATGGGGAAGAAAAAGCGAATGACCCAATGTGAATCGAAGGGGAAGGGTAGACTTTGCACCGAACTCGTCTCGATAGATCCGCTCCTAGGATAATACCTATTGGGAGTCCACCTCAATTTTGGGTGGTGGGAGGATCCCATAACCCCTCTATTTAGGGGTGTCTAAGCAGTGGCTCCAGAATCCAAGAAAAGTTGTACTTACCTGCTCAAGGTAGAAATGAGCGAGGTAAGCCAATAGAAGAATGTCAGCTTATCCATGAAGGGCATGGGAATGCTACCGATTTATGACTGCAAGACCATCTAGTCATTAAAGGAGAGAAGAACTAGTCCCTAGTGGAGTCCCCAAAATATGTCGGCTGGGGAATGTCGATCAGGGTTTATTTTGTGGTTTCAAAAAATAAGTTTTAGATGTAATTTAATACATATAAATAAATTTGATTTTGGAAAGGTAGTATGTTAAGTTTGAAAAAGGTAGTGTTTTAAATTTGAAAATACAAGACCAAACTGATCTCATATATATGATAGTTTAAATGATCAAGCATAATACCGCAAATGATGAATCTATCCAAAGAAATTGATACTACTCTTGCTAGTGATGCTCAATTAAATAAACTAAAGGATTTATGACATTTATTTGGTCTGCAAATCCATTTTTTATACAAGCTGACAAGTTCCACTATCTAATATGAAAGATTAGATAAGATTTATATTAAGCTAGGTTTCAAAGTTCCCTATAGAGGCAAGCCCTTATAGTTAATTACATCCTAAGAAACCGAGGTCACTTAAGAATACTCTCGATTCAGACTAATGATTTTGCTCTCAATAATTTCAAAGTTTAAGGTT
>NW_018228464.1:0-914 GCF_001263595.1 Phalaenopsis equestris
TAATTGATGAGTAATATTTCAAGCCAAAACGAACCCAACACGAACGAAAAAATGTTTGTTCGTTTTCGACTTATTAACTTAGCGAACAAGCCGAACACAAGCTGTTCTCAAACAACGAGCCTTTTTGACGGCCTTAGTTGGGGGTGCAAGGACAACGCGCCCGCGGTACGGTACAGAGTATTTTGTAATTTATTTAATGGTTGTATTTATCTATAATTTTTATAACTCTATGGGAACTGTACCGTTTTTTAGAATAGTGAAATCGTTGTTTTACTCCCGATGATATAGGCACAAATTACCGAATCTCATCGATTTCCCCGTTTTCTTGATTTCCGTTTTTCTTCTTCTTTGGATTTTCACTTCATCATGTAATTAGTTCAAATGGGAAGGATGAAAGCAAAAGTATAAAGACTTAGCTTTCAATTGAGCTTATATATAATGACAAGAATTATTTTAAGGATCTCAACTTTCTATAAATTTTAAAATCTCTAGTCTTCTCTAATGTTTAACTTATTTTGACTCTCCATGCCACAAGCAGTTTCCTTCTCTTCTTCATTTCTATGATCGAGCAGGTGCTCTTGAATGTCATCCTTGACCAGAGACCAGAAGGTATCCGAGAATAAAATTAATTAACTATAATTGACTCAAAATTTATGGACTTTACTATGATATGAGTATATAATATAAAAAACTAAATAAAAAGTATTTTCCATTCATCTGTGGTTCGGGTGTCAAATATTAAACAGGTTAGTAAGTCTAATCCAAACCTGACTGCTTTTATCACGATTGACTCGTCTGCTCATGTGTATCGTTTAATAAATGCATAACAATTATTCAGGCCAACTTTGAATTGACGAGTCAAAATCATGTCAATTTCGCGTTTGTGGATCAACACGAATCTAATCTGAAAAAAA
>NW_018228465.1:0-2433 GCF_001263595.1 Phalaenopsis equestris
ATGAGATTCCTACCCTACGGCTCCCTCTAAGAAATCAATGATCAATCACATAGGTACGTGGATGAGCCGGCTCACGCCAGCGCACGCACCCCGTATGGGCGATCGAACCCACACGCCTAGACACCACTAAAACCTAGGGACAACTAGGAGTTAGGAAGTCTCACCATCGTGACGGTTGCAGACACGTTTTTTTTGCTTGCTCAAATCTCACCGGTGTCCAATCTGTACTCTATTGTGCCTTGTAGAATGTTCACAAAACAACAAAAAGACCCAATGAGGGCAGGAGTTAGTGAGGTATGCAAAGTATTTCAAAATAAACATCGAAGCATATGAAAATTTGACCGAATTGTATACCTCAGCAAAGCTCGACATCGATGAACAACAAAAGGAGGCTTTTCTTACAAAGTAGAAGACATCCACACCTCTTCAAGCAGTAGTGTCATCGCTGCCCCTTGGCAATAAATCACTTCGATGAGATATTCCGACCACCGGGGAGTGAGAGACGATGGGGTGGAGGAGCTAGCTCACCGGCGGGACGTAAAGAAAAAATGCAAGGGAGAGGGTTTCAACTCCTCCCCTCTTTTCTTCTTGCAAAGAGATGAAGGGGGGTTGTGCGACACCGACAGGAGGTCTACACGCCAGATAAAAAGCTTCACCGGTGGGAGAGGAGGCCGAGAAGAGGGCTCGGCCAAGGAAGGAGGCCGACAAAAAGAAGGCTCGGCTTGAGAAAGGATGTCAGCGAGGGGGTGCTCAAACCATCAGGAGCAAGTTTTTGGTGTCAAAGGAGGCCGACGAAGAAAAAGGAGCAGATGGCGGCTACTTCACGATGGAGAAGAGGCGAAGACAGCGAAGTGGCAGCGTTCGTCGGGATCTTTCGGCGTGAGGGGGGAGGATGTCGGCAACCAAGGATTTCACCTATGATATGGGCCAGTCGACGAGTCTCGAGAGCAAGGGTCGAGTTCCAGCAAAAGAAGTGCAGGAGCTCGGGCTAGAGCTTTTCGCGAAAGGGATCGGTATGGTGAGAGAGTGCATGCGATAGTTTTAAATAGGGAAGAAAATAATATTATTATTGTTATTAATAACAATAATAATTATTTAATTAACCCTCATCAGGCACATTTTAAGCTTGTACACATCTTCACAGCGAAGTGGTTGTCCTTCTTAACTAAAATCGATGCTCTGAATGCGTGGGCGTAATCCGTTTCATTGTCCATGGTTGTTCAGACCACTTTTTCGACGATCGGGCCACTTCGAGCCAAATTTTTGCGTGATGAGACAAATAATATTTGTTGACCCGATATGAGTCGTTCGTCGAGCAAAATGTCGACCAGCCTTTGCCAAAGAGGAAGCAGAAGCCTAGTAGAATGACCCTGGCTACGTGCCCCTCAACACTCATCGTTGGGTCCGAAGTGAATGTCTCGCACCATAGGAGTCAACACGTGCATCAAATAACGTTCCTTAGCACTCGAGCGGACACCCGACACTCGTGACATTAAAAATTGATGCCAAAACAGATGGAACAATCCAATTCACTTCACAATTGTCAACAACTGACCTACCTAAGCAAGATGGTGACTTTCCTATTATTGGTCGGCCATCTTGGTTAACGAAAAACACCAAACTTGAGAGACCACACATGGAAAAACTATTAGAAATCCCCCATGTGGCTCACTCCCATTGGCCATTAGCCCTCTTCTTCCCTCCACCTAGGTAACACTTTCCAACCTCTAACCAACCCAGTTGAAGCGCCTTGCTTAGCCTATAAAACCACCACCTCTTTACAACCAAAGGGGACACATGAAAAAACCTCAGCAAAACCCTACCAAATTGCCCCTATACCTTCCCACAATCTTGAGAAGATCATCCCCTCCATTCCTAGCCTTTCTCCCCCACTGATAAACCCTAATTTCTTCACTGAAATTCAGGGCTTGTTGGTCATTCCACCAAACTCAACCAAACTCTAAATTAACTCTTTCAAAAGCTTTCCCATGCTCTAAAATCACTTCCCTAATCAAAAGCCCTAATTCCTAAGCCCTTTAGTGTAGCCCTAGACCTCAATTGATCCCCCCTTTGGTCTAAATCATACTTGAACCCAACCACAGCTCAAATTGGCACTTGGAGGATGTTTGTGGACTCAAGATGAAGTTCTCCAACCAACCCAATTGAGGCCTCACCTCCTATACAAAGCTATAACATGGAATCCCTAATTCTTGTCTTGGTTTGGACATTTGTGAAAGACTTAAATGAAAGTATAAGAACAAACCCTATGTAATCTAGTTGAGTATCGAACGAGATTTTAGGGATAGAACGTAAAGTTTCTCGGGTTAAGAAGATCAGAGACGATGAACGGAAGTCATCCATTCATGCATGTATCGAACGAATGGTCGAGATCAATTCGAACGAGCCGATAGAATGTGAACCGCAGGCCGAGTC
>NW_018228466.1:0-307 GCF_001263595.1 Phalaenopsis equestris
AAGAGAGAGCTAGATGAGAGAGTATGTAATGAAGAATTACAAAAAAGAAAAAGATAGAAATAGCAAAGAGATACTGAAGGAAAGTGAATGAATGAATGAAGAGTGAGGAGGGAGGGGAAGAAAGAGAGATAGATAGATAGAGAGGGAGAGAGATTGATTGAGCAAGAAAGAAAGAGAGACAGTGAGAGAGTGAGTGTGCGGGAGGGAGGGAGGGAGGGAGGGTAAGAGATAGAGTGGGAGAGGATAGGAAACAAGAAAAAGAGATAGGGAGAGAGATTTAGAATGAGAAAGAAGAGAGATAGTTAGA
>NW_018228466.1:1442-3256 GCF_001263595.1 Phalaenopsis equestris
CTCTCTCTCTCTCTTCACTCCCCTGCCCTCTCCTTCACTCTCTTGTTCCTCCCTCCTTTTCCCACCCTCCCTCTCTCTTTCTCTCTATGTTCCCTTCTTATCTCTCGCTCTCTCTCCCTCTCCCTGCCTTTTTCCAACTTTCTATCTTTGTCACTATTTTTCCCTCTGACCCTCCCTCTTTCCTTCCCTTGATTTTTCTCTTTCTTTGATCTTCTTTACTTCTCTTCTTATCTCTTTTTCTATCTGTTACTCTCTTTTTTACTCTCTCATTCTTTCTTTTTTGCTATTCTCTATTTTATATCTTCTCTCACATTTGTTTACTCTCTCCTTCTCTAACTTTCACTCTATATGTAACACACTCTATCTCTCTCTCCTTTTTTTGTTTTCTCTCTCACACTCCCACCCTTCCCTTCTGGTTCTCCCTCACGACATTTTCTCTCTCTTTCTCTTGCTCATCTCTAACTCTCTCCTTCACTTTATCGTTGTCTCTCTCTCTTTTTATACCTTTGATGCTCTCTCTCAATCCCTTTACCTACCTCCCACCCTTTATCTCTCTCCCTTCCACTATTTCTCGCTCTCTCTATTTGTATTTCCTTCTCTTTCTCTCTCTCTACCTCTCTTATTCTTCTCTACTCTCTTTCACTCACTCGATAACTAACTCTCTCTCCCTTCCTCTCTCCTCTCTCTATTTCTCTCTCTTTCTTTACTATCTCATCCTCTCTCTCTCTCTCTCTTTCTTTCTTACCTCATTGTCTCTCTTTCACTTTCCCTTTCTCTTTCTCTATCACTCCTTTCTCCCTTCCTCCGCTCTCCCTCTCTCTCTTTCCTCTCTCTCATGCTCTCTTTACCATTACCACACCCTTCTTCCAACCTTCCCTCCCTTTTTCACCCTCTCACTCTCTCTCTCACTTTTTATTTCTCTCGCACACTCTCTCTCTAACTCGTTATTTCTCTTGCACACTCTCTCTCCAACTCTATCTCACTTCTGTCTATCATTTCCACTCATATCTCTTTTTTCCTTCTCACTCTAACATGGACTCTCATATTTCTCACGCTCTCTATTTTGTCACTCCCACATTTCTCTCACTCTTTCTATTTCTTACTCTCTTTCCTATTTTCTCACTTCCACTTCTCCCTCCCTCACTCACTCTCACCCTCTTCTCTCGTTCTCCTTCCTCTATCTCTTCTCTATTTTTTCTCTATATTTTCTCGCTCTCTTTCCTCACTTTTTCTTATCTCTCCCTCTCTTCCTCTCTCCTCCATCTCTTTCACACTCTCTCTCATTCTCTCATGTCATTTTGCTCTCTTTCTTTCTTTGACTCTTTTCTTTAATACGATATGTCTTTCATGCTTTCTCTCTCACCTATCTCTTTCTCTTTTATGCACTATCTCCCTCTCTCCTATATATTCTTCTCTTCCTCCCCTCATTATCTTGCTCTTCCTCACCATCTCACTCATTCTCTCTTGCTTTATCTTTCATCACACTAACTTCTCTCCATATTTGAAAGAGTATGAGGGAATATAGAGTGTGAGAGAGTGAGTGAGAGGGAGAATTGGAGGAAAAAGAAGAGAATGAGATAGATAAATAGAGTGAGGAAGATGGATAGGAGAAAGGTAGAGCAAGAGAGAAAGTTATAGAGAGGAAAGAGTGTTTGTACGATGTGAGTGAGAGAGAAGGAGATAGAGAGGGAAGTGAGAAAGAGATGGAGAGGGGGAGGAAGGGGGAGAGAGAAATAAATAGAGTGAGAGAGTGAAGAAAAAGAGAAAGAGTGATAGATAGAGGGATAAAGACATTGTGTGTGAAGTGTGAGAGA
>NW_018228466.1:4131-7536 GCF_001263595.1 Phalaenopsis equestris
TCTTTATCTCCTTTCCTCTCTCTCTCTCTATTTCCATCTCGCTTCTCTACTCTCTACCATCTCTCATACATTTTCTCTTATCTTTCTATCTTTACCTCTCTATTATCTCTCAAACTCTTTAGTTCTTTCTTCTCTTCCTTCTTTAACTCTCTCTCGCTTTCTCTCCCTTTTCTTTCACTTTCCCGCTCTTTTACCATCTTTTTATCTCTTCCTCTATCCCTCTCTCTAACACCCATCTCTATCTTTTCATAGCTCCCTCTCCCACTTTAACTATCCCTGATCCTCTCAGTCTCACCGTTCTCTCTCACCCACTTTCTCCCTCTCTCTTTATCTCACACCTTATTGCTATCACTCTCTCCTTCTGTCTCCTCTCTCTCTCCCTCACTTATCCAATCTGGAAAGCTCTATATCACTTACCCCATTGGTCACTCTCCCTCACCTGCTCTCCCTCACTCGCTCTAACTCTCTCTGATGTGCATATATGAAATACAAGACCGTGGGGATTAATATTCTTATTAGAAAACCGGATGCGTTATGCCAAAACCAAAAAGAATTGATGGAAATTCTTATGAGATGCAAAAACCAAACAATAAAACTGTCCCAAGGCTGGAACAAACCAAATTATATTTAGAGCGTGCGGTAAAATGGATGGATGGAGGTAAACCTTGACCCAATGCTCAACGCAAACAAGAACGTTGGTATAAGACCACAGCCTTATGCTTGACGTGAGGAAAGAAACTTGGTACAATAGAAGATGCCACAAATGGGTGGAAATCTGCTTGATAAGTCGAGAAAGAAATCCTTAGGCGATGGCCTAGAGTTCCATTGGAATCCTAAGGAAACCGTGGGAGACAACCCAATTGCAAGTTTTTTTGGCAAGAATCAAAAGTCCCTTTCTCATTTGACCCAAGACCTATATATAGGCTAAAGCTTACAAGCAAATAAAAGAGAAGATAAAATATTTTCAAAAATAAAAGCTACAACAAGTTTTGCATGCAAGCCATTATTAAACAATAATTAAGAAAATACAAAATATCCAGCCAAAATAATATGACTTCTTTATCCTTGGGCTTGGAATAAGATGACAAATCTTTGTGGTTTTTTCTCCTTAGATCCCCATCAATTGGCTTGAGTCCAAGCCTCCTGGACTAATCCATTAAGAGCTTCTTTCACCCTTTTTGCATGACATCTAGTAATTGGCCCACATGGAACTTGAATTAAATCTTCTCTTGAAGTCATGTCATTGCCATCCATGTTATCATTTGCATCACTCTCACATCTCTGTAACCCCTCTCTTATTACTCTTTACCTATCTCTCTCCCTTCTATTCCATCTCTCCTTACCTTCACCTCTCTATCCCCCTCTCTCACTCACTCACACTCCCTCCCTCCCTCTCTCCAGCTTCGTCCCTTACTCCCTCAGTCTCTTTCTCCCTCTCTGACCCTCTGACCCTCCGTCACATTTCTTCCTCTTCGTACTTATCTTATTCTCTCTCTACCCTCACTCTCTCCCCATCTCTCCCCTACATAACACTATATCACTCTTCTTTTTTCTCCCTCTCTTTATCTCTCTCTGACTTCCTCTTTACCTCTTATATTCTCTCTCTTCTCTCCATCTCTTCGCCTCCCTTTCTTTATTATCTCTTTCACTTGCTTGCTCACTCTATCTCTCTGACTCTCTTATCCTTTCTCTCTTCTTGTCTTTCTTATCTCTATTAATAGTCTTCTCTCTCTTTATCTTACTCTCTTCACTCTCCCTCCCTCCTTCTCTCACTCCCTTTCATGTCTCAATCTCCCTCAATCTTTTTTTCACCTCTATCTCATGTTTTTTCTTTATCACCTCGCTCTAATTCTCTCGCACTCTCTTTGTCTCTCTCTCTCCATCTCTATCTATTTATCTCTCTCTTTATCTCTTTTTCTAGCTATCAATCTCTCGTGCTTATTTCTCATTCCCTTTCTTTTTCTCTCACTCTTATGTGTCCTCTCCTTCCCTATCTCTATCACTCGCTCACTCTCCCCCTCTCTCACTATGCTTCTCATCCCTCTCTTTCTATTTAATATCTTCTGTGTCTTCCCCTCTCTCTTCCATTCTTTATCTCACTCCCTCCCTACTCTTTTATCTTTCTCCTGTCTCTATAAATTTAGCTCTCTCTCTCCCTCTCTCAATTCTCTCTCCTCTCACAATCTCTTCTCTCTCTTGCTCCCTCCCATTCTCTCACTATATCTCTATCACTTTTACTCACTCTATCCCCATCTTTCCCTCATTCTTTCTCTCTGATCCTTTTTCAATCTCCAGCTTCTTCATTCTTTATAACTATCTTTAGTCCCTCCCTCTCTCATTTCTCACTTACTTTCTTTCTTTTAACCTCCTTGTTTGTTTCTTTGTATCCCCCAAATTACCTCTCTATTTTCTCCCTCTACTCCACTCTCTTTTTCTCTCTCATTCTCTTTCTTCGTCCCTCCTTCCCTTTCTATCTAGCTTGCTCCACCCACACACACTCTCACTTGTTCCCATTTTACCTCTGTCTCTAAGGTGTGCTCTCATTACTTTATTTCTCTCTTATATCTCTCTTTTCACTCCTCTCTTTCTTCTCTTTTATGTATCATTTGCCATTTCTCGCTCTATCTTATCTTTGTATCTTTCACTCCCACTCTTTCTACCACCTCCTCTTGCTCTCTCACTCTCTTCCTCTCTCTATAACCCTCCTCATTCTATTCCTATCGCTCTAACTCCATTCCACCCTTCATCCCTCACTCTCACTTATCTCCCTCCCTCTCTCTCACTTTTATTTTTCTAGCAATACTCACTCTACTTCTATTACACTCTCTAGCTCCTATGCTCACTCACTCGCTCTCACCCACTTTATTTTTTCTCTTTGATCTTGCTACTTTTTTTCTTTCTATTATTTATCTTTGTCCCTTTTTCTCCCACCCCTCCTCTAGCTTTCTCTCCCCTCACTCTCACGTTCCACTATCTCTTAATTACTATCTCCCTCCCTCCCTCCCTTCCTGACTTCATTTTTCTCTTTATCTCTCTCTCGCCCTCCTTCCCATCTCTCTCCACCCCAATTTTGATTTCTTTCTCTTTATCCTTGCACTTCCTCTCTCTCTCTCTCCATTCTCTCTCTCTCTTCGTCGTCTCTCTATCATCCATTTGTCTTTGTCTCTCTTACTCTCTCTCACTTGCATGCTCACTATTCTCTATCTATTTATCACCTTATCGCTCTCCTTGTCTCTCTTTCTTTTCATTTCATTATTTCTCTTACTCTCTCTTCCTATCTCACCAACTTTCTCTGCTACTCTTTCTTTCTCCTCCCCCCACCTCTTTCTTGCACTCTTACACTTTCACTCACTCTTCCATTATCTCTTGTTCTTGCTCTCTCTTCTCTCTAGCCCTCTCTCTTGC
>NW_018228467.1:0-1866 GCF_001263595.1 Phalaenopsis equestris
TATATTAATTCACGAACGATTACAAACACTTTCAATACATAGATTCTCAATCCAAAGAGTCTCGGATGAGAAAACTCCTAAACAACTTACTAGATCATAATAACATAAAACACACATTAAAACACTTAACATTAAACAAACACTAAACACATAAACTCTAAATCACTAACTTAATTTCATTCTCAAATCGATGGAACAAATTATGGCCTATCGTTAGTCTCTCCTTCAGCATTTAGAATGTATATCTGAAAGAACAGATGATGATTAATAACTCTGGTTGAATCTTCTTCAATCCACTTGTTCTTCAGATACATTGTCTTGTCCGCTTCTTCTATAAAATTTGTATGGCTAAACTATATCTTAAGTTTCCATCCCATATGATACAGATGTGCATTAACTTCCATCACTTTTGCTTCAATTGAAGCCATTTTAGCCCCAATTTTAGTGATTTTCTCCGTTATTCCTTCGATACTAACAGCAAGAAAATCATTGTATAACCCATGTGCACTCTGACTAATAAACTTATTTCTCATTACTTCCTCCTTCTTCTTCAAATCACTCTCCTCAGAAGACATAAGAAGACATTTTTCAAAACTTCTCTCTTTCACTAAGAATTTAAGGGTTAAATGAAGGTATGGTGAAATTTCTCTCTATTCCCTTCTATTAATAGGCCTAAACCTCCTCCATAACTCTTAGGCACATCCTAGAACTGTTCTCACACATTCAAGCCAACCAATTTGTAGTTATAACTTCTAGAAACCAAATTTGCATATGTTTTTAACTGTCGAGCTTAAGCGCCGGATCTTGGCGCGTAAGCGTCAGTGCTCAATTTAGCACAAGTCAACTTAACAGCCAAATAATTGTTATGACATGTCTAAGTCATCTTTTATGGTCTTAGAATAATCACTAACTCAATATATAGACAAAATACTACCATAATTTTTTAAATCACACACAACAACATAAAAATAAAAACAAACACACAGATAACTATGGGGTGCCTCCCACAAAGCGCTTGGTTTAACGTCGTCAGCTCGACGTAACCAGTGCTTATTCTGGTTGACCCAATATCAGAAAATCATTTAATTTAAGTTGGTCACCTAAAAAGTAGGACTTCAATCTGTGACCATTCACATTGAATATTTTATAAGTTTTAGGATCTTTGATATCCACAGCTCCATAGAGATAAACTTTCATCACAATGAATGGGTCCATCCACATAGACTTATGTTTGCCCAAAAATAATCTTAATCTTGCATTATAAAGCAAAACTTGTTGCCTTGGCTGAAAATTTTTAGTAAGAATCCTCTGAACATGCCACATCTTCAACCTTTCTTTGTAAATCTTAGCACGTTCATAAAATTCATTCCTTATCTCTTCAAGCTTATTTAATTGCAACAACCTTTTCTCACTAGCATCATTCAAATTGTAATTAAATTTCTTAATCACCTAATATGCTTTATGCTCAAGTTCAACTGGATGGTATAAATGGTCTATATCCATTTGGATACATAATCTACTACTAACAATCTATATAAATTTTTGAAAGATGGTATAAATGGTCCCATGAAATCTAATCCACAAACATCAAATATCTCAACTTCTAATACGTAATTGAGGGCATCTCATTCCTCCTAGAAATATTGCCTACTCGTTGACATTAATCACAAGTTTTGATATAAGCATTAACATCTCTAAAGATTGTAGGCCAATAAAATTCAAATTGCAAAATTTTTTATGTTGTTTTATCAACACCAAAATGTCCCGCAAAATCAAAATTATGACATTTTTTGATAATTTCATAGGTTTCTTCTAAAGGAACACGTCTTTGAATAAAAAGATCCTTTCCTTGTTTATATAAAAATG
>NW_018228468.1:0-3135 GCF_001263595.1 Phalaenopsis equestris
TCCTCACATGGCTCCTATTGGTTTGGTATGGCTTCTTGGCTTGTTGGCCCATTTTGGTCCAAAATTACCAAAATACCCCCAACAACCCCAATCTTTGCCAAAAAATCCCAAAATACCCAAATTTGTCCAAAAATCATCTGAAACCCCCCACCACTACCTAAATTGACTAAAATTCACAAAAATTACCAAATTCCCAATATACCCCAAAAAATTACCAAAATTACCAAAATGCCCCTCATGACCTAAAAATTCAAAAAAATCCCAAAAATTCCCAAGTTTAATTTTTTATCATCAATTTGACCCAATTCGACCAAATTAATCCAATTTGACCAAAGGCCCCAATTTGCCCTTAAAGGCCCAAATGTCCCCAAATTAACCTCCAATTTTGGCCCAATTGACCCCAATCTTGCCCAATTTGAATTCCAAATCAAAATTCAGCATCCCTAATCCTAAAATGAAAAAAATTTAAGCTCAATTGACCCAATTGCAAGCCCAAATTTACCCAAATCAAAAAGTCCCAATTTTGACCATATGCCTAAATCTATTAAATTAGCCCCTTAATTCAATTCAAAATCACCTGAAACTCTTCCAATGCCTTCATTACATATTCATACACAAAAATCAACATTCAATTGGCCCAAAATTTTAGACCAAAATCAATTTCAAATTCAAAAGCCCAAGCCCACCACATTTAATTTCAAAAGCTCAAATCCAAAGCCCACATGACAATTCTTTCTCTTCATCATCCATTTGATTAAATTTATTCCTAAAGTTCTAAATTCAAAATCAAATCATTCCAAATCAAGCATCATGCCAAACTTCTCCAAAATATTTCATAAATTTAAAAATACCTCCTCATGAACGTTGACCAAGCCAGGACAAGCCATGAAGCCACTCCCAAGCCATAGATGAGCCATGAGAGCCATGCCACATCACCATGCTATTAATGGCATGGGGACAAACCACTTTTAAATACCCTTAAGATCCTTTTTAACCAACTTCAAGAAACACCCAAACATCATGCTTATGGAAAATCACTTGGATAGGGACCTCTCCATGTTGATTAAGCTGAATCATCTAATTTCCCTCAACATCCAAACATTTCTTAGTGAGTGAACCCAACCCCAAACCATGACTTGACCCAATTTGACCCAAAATAGCTCTTCCCCCATTCCATTTAAATTCAATACCTTTTACACATGGTCAACCCCAATTGACTTCACCAAAACAAGCCCATACCTCCCTAAGTCAGATGGTGACCCTCCTTGGCTGGTCGACCACCTTGGCTATCGAAAAATCGAAGTCTAAGTGCTCCACTTAGGCCAAAACTCAAAATTGAACCCATCCAAGCTACCTGATTCCAATTGGACACTTGAATTCTTCTTTACTCCACCTAATCAAGCTTTTCCACCCACCAATTGCTCCTGATGGCCTCTCCTCCCCCCTCTATTTAAACTCACCATCCATGGCCAAGGGGAGAGAGCTTGAACATCCTTGGGGAGACTCTGCCAAATTGATCCCAAAGCTTCCTTAAAACCCATTGAGGTCAATCCAACCACCCTCAAGCCTTTAAACCCATTGCCAGAGCTCAATTTTGGAGCTCAAAATCAAGCCTGAAGCAGGACATCCCTCTAGACTTGACCAAATTCAAATTAATTGCACCCACACCATCCCTTGAGTGAGAGAAGAAGATCCCCCACGAAAGCCCCATCACTAGACCTCCCTAGCATTGACTTTGATCGAACCCCTAAATTGGCCTTGATCGATTTCATACCTAGGCATTTCACCACAACTTAAGGCTTCATCTAGGACCTCTTTGGACTCAAGGAAAGCTTTTGGAAGCACCCAATTGAGGACACAAATTTAATTCTTCATGAACATAAAATTGATTTAGGTTTTGATTAACTATATGGATGTGTGTGACTCATCAAGACTAGTCGATAGAAATAAACCTCACTTAATTTGATTAAGTATCGAAAGAGATATTAGGGTTTGAAGGTGGACGGTTCTTGGGCTAGAGGCTTTGGGGATGATGACCCGTGGCCGTTGGATTGTGCGTTTATCAAATGGAAAGCTCTGATTATGCTAGATGTGGAGATGGAGGGGAACCGCAGGATGATTGGGCAGACGTGTGGACAACGACATCAAATGGGAGCTTGCCACGTGGAGTTTCAGAGCCGCCATAGGTTGACGTGGCGTTGCATCACTTAAGTAGAAAAATAGGGATTTTCCTATTTAAATAAATAGCCAGAACTTCAAAAATCTATAACTTTTTACAGAAAAATCACAAAACAAAACCCTTTTGCTCAGTGAACGGAGGAGAACAATGTGGAAATATTTTCATGTCCATTTGATGCATATTTTATTTTTTATTAATTAAATGGTGTTTTTCTTATTTTGATTCTCCATTTTTATAGACATTTCACCATGGCATGGGACCATGGGGCCTTTGATGTCTTTGTTGTTAAGCATCTCCCCTAGTTTTTCTAAAGTCAGGAGGTATCTCTAACTAGAGATATCTAATTTTCAAGTTAATGATCCCTTTTTTGGTATAAAAATTATAATAATTAAAATACTCATCAGAAAAAATACAAAAATTATTTTGGTAGGTTCACTGTGGTCGGAGGATCCTAGGAAAAATATAAACTTGATTCAACTCATTGAAAATAACCTTAATTGTCAGCAACCCTAAAAATGCAAAGAAAATTAATTTGGATTATTTATAAATGTAAATGACATAAAAAATATTTCATACTGTAATTTAATGTTAGAGGAGCTCCCCATAAAAATCTCAAGTCAATTAGAGTTAATTTGATCATTCAAACGGATTAGGTAAGTGATATCACATTTTTGCATTAAAATAATTCTAATAATTAAAATACAACTAAAAAAATTACAAAATTGGTTTTGGGAGCTCCTTATAACTAGAGGAACCTAAGAAAAACAAAATTTGAATTAAAATAAATCCTTCATTTTTAAGTTATTTTTGAGCATTTAAATAATTAAGAATTAATTGAAAATCATAATTATTGTACAATGGTAAAAACACACTAAAATGTCACATTTGGCTTCCTAATCACTTGGTACCAATTAAAATATTTTTTTTTTCCTAATTTTCTAAGTCAAAATATTAAT
>NW_018228469.1:0-485 GCF_001263595.1 Phalaenopsis equestris
ATTCTTTCTATCTCTCTCCTTCCTTCCCACCCTCTATCCATCCCTCGCGAGCACTCTCTTATGTTCCTACCATTGTTTCTAGTTCTCCCCCTTTCTCACTCACTTTACTCTCACTCACTCTGACAATCTCTCTCCCTTCTATTTCCTCTCTCTTTCACACTTGTTATGTCTCTTTTATCTCTCTTTTATTTCTATGTTTCGTTCTCTTCCACCCTCTTCTGCTCTCCCTCCCTCTACTTTTATCTCTCTTTTGTTTCTATGTTTCGTTCTCTTCCACCCTCTTCTGCTCTCCCTCCCTCTACCTGTTTTCCCTCTCTCCCACCCTACCTCCCTCCTTGCCTCTAACTCTTTTGCTCCTTACCCCCTCTCTCCCCCTATTTTGATCTCATTTTGATCTCTCTCTTTTTGATCTCTCTCTCTTGCATGCTCTTCATCTCCAACTCATTCTCAATTTATTTATCTGTCTCTCTTCTCTATTTGTGTCT
>NW_018228470.1:0-5217 GCF_001263595.1 Phalaenopsis equestris
GATTAACGGACGCCTATTGTTTAGCTTGGTCCAGATGAACTGCTGCCCATCTTAAGACTCTTTATCGTTGTGTATTGATCACAGTAGGATGGTCTTATAATGTCCATGATTTGATGAATGAATTTTCTCTTTTGAGGCATTGACACGCATAGCACACAATTCTTATTTACTTGCTTAACTCACACCTAAACTTTCATATTTACATATATATAGCACTTAAAATCTTTAATATCACATAAAAAAATAACACTATTATCACTTTTTATTAGTAAAATATACTCTTTCATGCAGTCTCCTAAAATCAAAGTGCTATGTATATAAATCTGAAAGTTTTACATGCACAAGAATTGTATGTTACGTACTTACTTGATGACCATGTTCCTGAAGCTAATTCCAAAGTATAAAATTTTGGTTTATCCTTCAAAGAATTTGCCTCCCTTTTCGGCCACTTCCATGTTTTATTTTAGATGATTGGTTGCAATGCTTGAGATTTTGAGACGAGCAATTCTGTGATGTGGAACATATTTGAAGGTTCTTTTGTGCCACTATTTAAATTTAATTTTGGGTTGAGCAATTAAATTGAAATGCGAACTTCTAACTTCTAAAGAACGGATTTTTTTTTAATTTTTTTTTCAAAATTATCATTATTTACATGGTTCTAAAATCAGACCGGTCGGTTCAGTTTATTTGAGCATGGACCGGACATATGATCGAGCCGGTTAAATTTTAAAGATTTATATTTGTATTAATTATGATAAATTATATCCTTATTATAAATTATTTTTAATTATAACTCTAAAAAATACATATGTTTAATATACTAATTTATAATAAAAATGTAACAGATGTATACTAAATATAATTTAGAAAACTAAAAAATTTGATAATATAGATATATAAACTTTTATCGTAAATTATATACTTATTATTTTCTTGTGTGATTGCTCTTTTCTAGACATATCAATGTCTTAGGTGATAAGTACATGGGACATTGATGTTGTTTGTTCTCTTCAAGATCAAAATGCATTTTTAGCCACCACTGAGCGAGATGTGGAATTTATCGATTTAAAGGTTTATTTTATTTAAGCATCATCTTTATTTTATTTAAGCATCATCTTGATCTTTAAATAATGAGCTGAACTAACTAAATTGAAATGATTTGAATAGCTAGCTTTGGTTACTACTAAATGAATTCACATCTTCCATCTCATCATGGTCCCCTCCTAACCGATAGATTCTTCTAACAACAGAATTAGCAAGAGCTTCGTCTCCCCTCCGAGGATCCTCTCCAACATAAGATAGCTAGGGCAATGAGTCAACTCCTTCGTATACATATGCTAGGAATTACATAATGTGCCGGATATACTCTTGTAATCATCTATAATAGTAAGTAGCATTATTTAGAGCTTGATGAAATGATAAAGATGTAAAAAGTAAAGTGAAAGGAATTTATTATTTTTTTGGGCTCAACACTGTCTTCCTCTCTCTTCCCTTTTCTTTCATGGTATTAGAGCTCTAGCTAAGCAAAAATTGATCAATAGACTCCTTGACATCTTCACTGATTAGATGAAGCAAACAATCCATCTTGTCTCTCAACAAGATGAAGGAAATCAATTTTTATGCATCCCTTAAATACTTAATGTCTCTCATCAAGACCATCTCCACAACATCCTTGACATACGACAATTACCATATTTCGAGATCCCAAAATTTTAAGTTCTTTATAGCTAATGGTTTGAAGAATTTCTAGAGGAAAACACCATGAGGCCCCTAAAACACCTCACCATTTAATCTGAAACTCTATAAGAGAATCCCGATTTCAACCTCTAGAAATTGGTTTATCATAATCTAGTCGCAGCAATCCTATGAACAATCTTCAATCCAATTTTGTCATATGTACTTCATCTCCAAAATACAACAACTATGTGGACAACAATGGAAATGTGGTTCAAGTTAGTAAATCGTTCCAGGGTAATTCAACTCAATAATGAGCTGCACAATAACACGATGGGGAGCAATACCGTGTCACAATATTTAGCCAACATGAAGACCATAATTGATGACATTGTCAGAGCAAGATCCATGATTGACACTAAGAACATCATCTTATACACAATGAATGACCTACCATCAAAATACTAAGGATTCAAAACAACCATACACACACAATAAACCCAAATAGACTTGAAGACTTTTACTCTCTTCTACAAAGTGAGGAATCCAACCTTGCTATGAAAAACCTAAAATAACAACCTCTCATAGCTCTCTTTACAACTAAAAAAAAATACAATGAAACCTAGTACAAATCTAACACCAATAACCAACCAAACAAAAAAAAAAAAAAAAACACCAAAATACTTATAACAAAAAACAGGCCAACAATCACTATCAAATATGCCTCAAGGTAGGACTCTCAGTGGCCCAATGATGGCACTGAGCCAATCTGTAGTACAAACCAACACATAAATATGATACACTGCACATACAAAAAAAGTATAACACCACTAGCACCGACATGGTTGCTCGGCACATGTGCCTCAACACACCTAACACCACTTCTAGAAAATCTATAACACTCAACACCTAACTAAGGAATATGGTCAAACCATGAGCATTTCCCACACAGGAATTGGAATTCTCCCCACCCACAACACTAACCTAACCCCTCCTTATTTTTACAAAGCACTATATGTATCACACAATCTCCTGTATGTTCAACAATAAGCCAAAGATAACAATTGTCTCATTTCATTATGGTCATCATATACAATATCTAGCAACCCAAAATCACTCCTTGCAAGCCTATTTGAGCAAGGACTATACCACATCAGGGTGGCATTAATTATTGATGCCACATGTTTAGCATATCCACTTGAATATTGTGGGACGTTTTTTCATTCATACATAGTTTCCCATAACTCAGGACATCCATGATAACTCCCTGATGCGTATTTAGAGTATAAAACTAGGGTTTGAACCAATGCGTCAAGCCATAGACTGACACACCCATTAACATCAATTCATGATGTAACAAATATGGGATGTCCACTAGAATTCTATGAAATCATATTCCATTAATACATGGTTTATCATAGCTCAAGACATCCATAAAACCCTTTAACAAACGTTTTAGGCATGAAACCAACGTTTAGACTGGCATGACCGTGTTCGAAAATGGTTACCTTTGGTTGGCATTATTTGCTTGACATGACACATGTTTGATATCCATTTAATGTTTGAGAACTATTTTTTTATTGGTAGATAACCTCCCACAACCCAAGAGTCCATACAAACCTTCAGCGCAAAAGTTGTATAAACATAAAAAAAACCTATTTTTGATCCGACGCCTAAACGCTCTTGCTACATTTTTTTCACTAGATCTCGCTGCTTGTGGTGGCTGTTAGAAGCTTGCGGTTTAACTTTTCAAAAAAAAAAAAAAAGAATTTGTAAAAGCTACAGCAGCCTTTTGAACAACAACTTCTTCTTCAGCAGCTTCACAGCTGTGAGCTGAGGCGACGGTGCGGTGACGCACAGAAGTTTTTTTGTTTGTTAAAACTGCATTTTATTTGCTTTTTCAGAAAACTGTAGCTGAAATTTGTACTTTGTCATCATATATGACTTAGTACGGTGACTGCTAGAAAGATACGGCTGACTTTTTTTTTTAAAAAAAATTATAATAACCACCACAACTTTCTGGACTTTTATTTTTCAATAGCGATATTGATTTTTCTTCAAACTGCTGCAACAGCCCCAAAGAGACCCTAACTCTGATTTTTGTGTGCAGATTTCATTGTTAGCTTCCTATAAAATAAGATTTGCAGATTTTAAGCTATTAATTGGAGTATACAAAATTTATGGGAGATAAATTTCTCTTATATAAATGATTGTAGGATAAGTTAAAAAAGAGTAAAACGTTCATATTATTATAACTACATAAAAGAATTTCTCGTAAATGGCATCTCCCCTAAACTTCCACTAATTCTACATCTGTTTCTATGTCCCTGCATAATAGATAGGGGTGAACTTAACTAAAAGATCATCAATTTCTCTAATACCGATTCAAATTTTGGCACAGATGGATATCAAATTAAATTAAATAAATAGTTTATTTCTTTAAATTTTTTTGTACATATAAAGATTGTTTAATAGAATACACAAACAGTAAAATTTAACTTTTTGTAAATTTAATTGTGTTCATTAATTTTAAACAGACACAATTGAAACAAACCAATTTGTTTCGATCTTTGGGTTAGAACAAATCCAAATAGCTCATCCGAGCTAGCTTGTTTCGATTTCGATCTAGATTGAAGTTAATTTAATTTTGACCCAAGCTGGCTCAAAATTAAACACAAAGGTCCGCTTTCGAGCAGCATTCAAACTCTCCAAGCTGATCCCAGCTCAGCTCCATTTCAAATCATTATAACAAATTTGCATTTATAATAATTAATGAACAAAATAAAAATGCCTGTACAATTCTACAGATGCAGATCCATCCTAAACTTCAAAAATAGCTTAAAATCAGAAGACAAATCAATTTCATTACATGCGTGCTTAAACAATGAATAAGCCATTGCAAACCCTTCCATTTGTCTCTAAACAAATGAAGAATTATGGATCCCTTCTCTAAATAAGAAATAAAAAATATGCTGCGTCTCAATTTTCCTTTTTATTTTAATGAATGATATGAGAGTATGCTGAAAATCGAGCATAATTTTCATTAACATGATGAAACATAATGGGTCAAATTCATCATTTTGATCAAATTACTATTTCTTCTAACAATAAGCCATGGATCCTTTCACAATGCAGTATAAATTTCATTTAAAAAAAAAAGTGTTTTTTAGTTAAATGTTGCTTATTTTTTTCTTAGTGAAAACATTATCAAAGAAATACATAAAAGAGTATCTTGAGAACCAAACTGTAAATCACAACATAATAGTTGAAAATAAAATGACGAACTCGTTTCGAGCTTATATATATATATAGACATGCCTTTTAAGGAAGATTTTTGCTCTTTGGAGATGGTCTATCATTGCAAAGTTTAGTTAGTATTGTTCAGAATAATTTATATTGCGTAAATTAAATATGATATTGAATGAGAATTGACAAAGCCAGGTTTATATGAGAAAATATTAGGTCAGAACTCCGGATCATCCTATCGAAGGCGCCACGTGTAAAGTGGACCCATCACAATACCTTGTGATTGGTCAACTTTAC
>NW_018228471.1:0-427 GCF_001263595.1 Phalaenopsis equestris
TCGTTTAAAGAGAGGTTTAAACCGTCTTTGAAGGCGAAGATCAGCCGCGGTCCTGACTTCTCCTTCTGAAACTAACAAGGAGACATTAGTGAGCTGGAATTGTTTATGAACCAGAACAAAACATAGTTCAATTAACGTATATTTTATCTTGTTAGTATATATGTTGAAAATGACGGATGTAATATGCGATACTAAGAATTTTCATTAAATTTTGATATTGATTAAAAAAAATTTATCTGGTCATAGACTTTTCAAGCCATATAAATAACCCCAGAACTATCTGAAGTTCACAAAAATTTTCTTATGTACGCGGCAAACTAACAACGGCAAGCATCGTCATGTCGCATAGTAGGCCTTTAGGTATTGTCCATTTATTGGAAGCATAGGTCTTTCTCCTTGAGAATTGATGAGTTGGTAAGCTCCTCCG
>NW_018228471.1:615-839 GCF_001263595.1 Phalaenopsis equestris
TATAGCTCCAGATGTTGTTGTGCTTGTAGGTGCTTTCCTTTGAGACTTTCAAGTTCTTCAAGTCTGAGCTTTGCATTTTCTTCAGCTGTAAGTTGGTTTGCAATGGCGACTCTGAGAGACGGCGTCTGTATTTCTAATGGTAGTACGGCCTTTGACCCGTACACGAGCATGTACGGTGTATATTGAGTAGGAGTTCTGAAGGTTGTTCGGTAGGCCCACAGAGC
>NW_018228472.1:0-3410 GCF_001263595.1 Phalaenopsis equestris
TATGTCATACCTTGGTGTGTCCAATTTGTTCATCGCTGGGGATGATTCTATTAAGCAAATCATAGTAAGTCCAAGTGTCCTCCCAGATTCCCAAAGGATCAAGAAGAGACCTAGAAAATACCCTAGACGTTTCAGTGTCCCTCAAATCCTCTTGAGTTGATTTTGGTCTCATTATGTTTGTTATGTGGTTCACCCCATTTATACCCTTATGCTCAATCAAATTTTATGTTTTGATTATCCCTTTAAGTGGGGTAAACATCACTTGATGTTTCACTTATGAATTATACAGATGAAGGGCCTTTAGGGACAATTTGGCTTAGTTAAGAAACTTAGCCGATTTGATTTTTTAAAGATGGGCTTATAGTGATTTGAAAAGTTTTAAATTACTTATAGGTCATTTTATAAACCTCATTAGACAAAATTTTGATTAAGCATAGTTCACTACTAAGCCCTTAAAATTTAATGGGTAGGTTTGTAATATTTAGAAAAATTTAAATATTTATGCTTTTAACCCTTATCAAGAATCATAAGTCATTTTAAAACCATTAATTAGGGTTTTAAATTAGTGGGTTATGATCTTCCAAAGCCAAACCCCTCACCTTATCATCTTCTCATTTAATTATTCTTCAAAATTTCATCAATTTAAAAAATTACAAATTTATCCTTAATGAAACGAAAGTGAGATTGGTTGATACCATTTATCCCTTTTCTGTTTCAATCATCAAGACATGTTAATTAAGATCATTTTTCACCTATTTACCCTTTGGTTAGGCTTTGGTTAGGCCTAAATATTATTTAACGCTTAAATCCCAAAATTATCCTTTTGCCCTTAAGGCCTCAACACCTCATAATTCATTAAATTAAACTCAAATGATTTTAAAATTTTTATGTTACCCCACTCATGAGTTAATTTAAAACATTAGAGGAGAAAATGTGATTTTTTTGGGGTGTTAACCAAATTTTATGCTAGGGTGGTCTAGTGATAGGGCTTTTACAGGGGATCTTCTTATCTCACTCGGGGGATGGTGTGGGTGCAGTTAATTTGACTTTAGTGGAGTATAGAGGGACGTCCTATTTTGGGATTGATTTTTAGCCCCAAACTTGAGCTTAAGGAGTGTGTTTGAGGGTTGGAGGATGGTTGGATTGGACTCAAGAGGTTTTGAAGAAGCTCTGGGAACAATTTGGCAGAGTCTCCCCAAGGAGTTTCAACCTCTCCCCCTTGGTCGTGGAGGGTTAGTTTAAATAGAGGAGGCATGGTGGCTCTAAAGCCAAGCTAAGGTGGTAGGGATGTTGTCTAGGTGGAGGCAATAATGTCTCCCATGTCCATTTGGGTTGGTGCCACTTGGATGTGTTAAATTTTGGGTTTTGACCATATGGGCTCTCTTGGTTATGGTGTTTTCCGGTAGCCAAGGTGGCTGACCGGCCAGACTCAGGTCACCATCCCACTGGGGATGATTAGTGGTGGGCTAAAGTGCAGTCAATTGGTCTTATGCGTGGGTAATGGTAATTAATTGAATTGGAAAGGGCCTTTGGGTTAAGTTGGGTCAAGATTGGGTTTAGCCTAATTTGAACGGGTTTAGCTGGCTTCCTATGGCTGAACAAAGTCAGGTGAGCGTGCTGAAATGGTGTGGAGAAGTCCCCATCCAAGTAAAATTATGCTTAAGCATGGTTTAGGGGAAACATGATAAGGGCTAGCAACTTTTGTAGGAATCACTAAAGGGGCTCCTCCTTTTTCCACTTCGGTCATGGGGTAATGACAAAGGTTTACATGGCTTATCTATGGCTTGGGGATGTCATTGCTTGTCCTTGGCTTGGCCAACATTCATGAGAAGGGATTTTGGATTTTTTGGGACATTTTGGTGGAGTTTGTCATGAAGCTTCATTTGGAACAATTTTGGAATGAATTGAAAACTTAGGGAATGATTTTGATTAAATGGATGATGAGGAGAAAAATTGTCATGTTAGCTTTTAATCGAATCTTGAGCTTTTTGAATGACTTAAGGGCTTGGGCTTTTATAATTGGCAGTGAACTTGAGCTAAAATCAATTAAATGTTTAATTTGGTGTAGGGAGATATCATGAAGTGTTTTGAAAGAGACTCAATTGATTTTGAACAGAATTGGAAGGCCAATTTGGGGAACTTGGACATATGGTCAAAATTGGGGCTTTTTGACTTGAGTGGAATTATGCTTTCAATTAGATTAAATTGGGCTTGTAATTGGTTTCAATTAGAATCAAGGAAGTTGAATTTTGGTTTGGAATTGAGATTTGGCAAGATTGGGGATAATTAGGTCAAGATTGAGGCTAAGTTGGGAAAATTGGGCCTTTTACGACAAATTGGGGCTTTTGGTCAAAATGGGTCAATTTGGTCAAATTGGGTCAATATGATGGTTCAAAATTGAAATTGGGAATATATGGGATGATTTTGGATTTTTTTGGGAATTTTTGGAACTTTTTAAAATTTTGAGTCATGAGGGGCATTTTGGTAATTTTTGGCAACTTTGGGGGTATTTTTGGGATTTTAGAATTTTGGTCAGCTTAGATTGTGGGGAATGATTTGAGCTAATATTTGGATAAATTTGGGTAGTTTGGGCAATTTTGGGAATTTTTGGCAAAAATTAGGGTTATAGGGGTATTTTGGTAATTTGGTGATTTTGGGCTAGATTGGGCAAGTAAGTCATGAAGTCATGTCAAACTAATAGGAGCCATATAAGGAATCATTTTGTATGCTCAATATGTTGGTCCTAACCCTCTTAGACAAGGGCTAGGGGTTTGGGTCCACCCATATGAGCTTTCTAAAAGGAGTCAGGAGACCAAATATAAGAGCTTTCTAAAAGGAGTCAGGAGACCAAATCAAAGGGTCCTAGGGTTTGGGGTGTGTGAGAAAGTGTAGTGTATGCAAGTTAGCCTAACCAAGACTAGACCACCTAGGGTTAGTCCTAAGGCTTGACCATCCTATGTGGACTCTTTGTGAGCTCCCTCATATTGACCCACCTACTAAGTGTTAGAGGTTAGGACCAATGTGTAGAACTTCAAGTTGAGTAAAGAAGGGTTTAGAATTTCTAATGGTGAGCGTTCCTTTTCTAATCCTCTAGGAATATTCAATAAGAAATTCCTTTGGCTAGACCCTAGGCTACTAAGGAGGAAAAAACTAGACCTCAACCAAAAGTGAGGTCAACAATCCTAACCTTCTTCTCCTCTTCCAATTATTTTAAGAGCCCCTTTTAAAAACATTTTGAAGCCTTATTTATAATTTCCCAAGAGGTGCTTAAGGGACCCTTCAAAAGTGCCCATATTCAATGAATCCTCCAAATGGTGCCTCGAGTGCCTCTTTAAAAGTCTTCAAAAACCACCTTCTAATTGCCCCAAATCCTTATCTAAAGTCCCTTTTATCATTTCCAACAAATTTCT
>NW_018228472.1:3587-6890 GCF_001263595.1 Phalaenopsis equestris
GTTTGCTCCAGTTTGCTTCGTTTTGGTCCAGTTTTGTTCCGTTTGCTCCAATCACTCAAAATTCTTCAATTTGATGTACCTACAACCAAAGAAACCTAAAAATATACCTTAAAAGTGCAATATCATTATAAAGTATTGCATGAAAAATAATACTTTTTTATGAACATCAATGCCCATGAATTAATATCATCTTTAGGTTGTGGTATTTTCCGATCTACTTGGTCCAGAGAGGCGGTAAAGCGAGCTACGATCGGATGATTCTTGTCAATAACCATGAGTATCATCATCTAAGAGATCTTCATAGACCTAGGTTGTAAGGTTAAAGTTGTGTTCAAAGATCTTTGTTCACTAACGTTTCATTTAATTTTTAATGTATTTTTTGGATTTTAGGGGTTTTATTATTTTCGGTCGCTTAAGAAATTTTAACTTATTAAGAATTTTTTGTGATTTGTTTTTAAGTTTTTAAATTTTAACTTTTATTTAACTTTTATTTTGAAATGACCGGGTCAAGATCTCATGGTTCTTTCCTCTCGAGGTCATTAAGTTTGTGGTTAGATTAGTCATGAGTGACTGGAAAGTCTTTCATTAGCAACAATGAGTTGCTTGCTCCAAGAATCCTTCTCAAGCTAGGTCACTTGAGTTTAAGTTGGGATAAGTTTGATTTAGGTCACTTTGGGTTATCTCGAGTTAAGTCGGGTTCACCCACCCCATGGTGTAGGTTAGCTTGAGTTAGTTTGTGTAGATTCAGGCTTCACTAAGGTTGATTTGGGTTAGCTCGAATTAAGCCAAGTAGACTCAAGTATAGTTAAATTTGGTTTGGGTTAACCCGAGTTAGGTAGGCTAGACCCATGTTTAGTTAAAACTTATTTTTGGTTAAACCAAGTTGTTTGAAGTTTGTTTAGGTTAAATTGAGTTAGGTAGGGTTGAATCAAGCTCGGTTAAGGTTGATTTGGGTTAACCAAAGTTAGGTTGGGTTGGCCCTAAGTTGATTTTGGTTAATCCGAGTTGGGTCGGGTTGTCCTAGGTTTATTTCAAGTTGGTTTGGGTTAAACCGATCTAGGTCAGGTTGACCCAAATTTGATTTAGGTTGGTTTGGGTTAGTATGAGTTAGGTTAGGTTGACACGGGTGTGGTTGAGTCGGTTTGGGTTTAATAGAGTTAGGTTGGGTTGACCCAGGTTTCAAAGTTAGGTTGGGTTGGCCCTAAGTTAATTTTGGTTAATCCAAGTTGGGTCGGGTTGTCCCATGTTTATTTCAAGTTGGTTTGGGTTAAACCGATTTAGGTCAGGTTGATCCAAATTTGATTTAGGTTGGTTTGGGTTAGTATGAGTTAGGTTAGGTTGACACGGGTATGGTTGAGTCGGTTTGGGTTTAATAGAGTTAGGCTGGGTTGACCCAGGTTGAGTTTAATTTGGTTTGAGTTAACCCGGGTAAGGTCGGGTTGACCAAGGTTGAGTTTAAGTTGGTTTGAGTTAGCCGAAGTTAGGTTAGGTTGACCCAAATTGTGGTTAAGCTTGTTTGGGTTAATTGGTGTTAGGTCAGTCTGACCTAGGTTGAGTTTAAGTTGGTTTGAGCAAACCTATGATAAGCCAGGTTGACCCAGGTTGAGTTCAAGTTGATTTGGGTGAATAGTATTTATATGATTGATTTGGTTTCTAAATAATTCAAGAAAAATATTTATCATCTATGTTTTATGTAAAAAATCATGCTTATTCAATTTAAAATTGGAGAAATCTAGAAAATGACAATTGACATCCATATTTTATCTTGTTATGATTATTCAAAGTAATGTTATGTGAGCAAAAGGTTGAAAATTGAGACATGCAAGGATCTCTTGTTGAAATAAATATTTAGCTCTCACTCTATAATGGATTATTAAATATTTACAAGTTAAACATATTATTCTTAACTTTTTTAGAGAAAATAAAATAGATAAAATAATATGATAACATTCTCATATATAACAAAACATAAGATATACTTCATTTTTCATTAGACATCACTTAGTAGAAAGGCAACTTTCTAACATTTTATCCTTGTGCAAAAAATAAAAAGCTTCAAGAATTTATTTCCTTGACCAATTTACTTAGGCTTGATATTTTTTTCCCAAATGATATCTTTGTTATTATAAGTCGTATTTCACAAACAAGCATCATCACCATATAATGTTGATTGTAAGAGTGATGGGGGCATCTTATGCTACAAAGAAAAAAAAAATGATGTGACAAATATCAATATTACATAACTCTTATTTGATCAAAGATTTATTTAAGTCTCTGGATGAGTTGATCTGTAAATATTCAAACGAATAGTTTAACGACCCTATCATTAAGTGGTTGCACCGGCCTTGCATTCGTTGCATAATCCTGTAAAAAGATAAATTGTAAGTGTTAATAGATTTCATGCAAGATTATAAGAAAGGTAGCTTCTTTATTCTTCGGTTTCTAATGAACTTACAGCTATAGTAGCTTCTTTTAATAAATTCAGCTGCTTTGTTGATATAGTGCTTATCTACACAAAATGATTATTATTTATATGTTAACAAAATAATATTATTTTATAAGCATTAAATTGAAGGCTGATGTTTACTTTATAAATGGGAAAA
Organism: Phalaenopsis equestris; assembly: GCF_001263595.1. Classification (NCBI taxonomy): domain Eukaryota; kingdom Viridiplantae; phylum Streptophyta; class Magnoliopsida; order Asparagales; family Orchidaceae; genus Phalaenopsis; species Phalaenopsis equestris. The sequence goes on from NW_018228472.1 coordinate 6,191, forward strand.
GATCAAAAATACCTTTTTATTGATAGTCCATGTGACATCTTCAGTGCATGGTGGAATAGTTATAGATCCCATCAATCTATAGTATTTTTTAGTTATTCTACTTACCTTCTTAGGATCAATGATTCCAATGTCCACTTTTGCACCAATATTCTTTTTTATTGTGGAAATATGCCTCTCAACCTAATATCAATGATAATGTTTACAATTATAATTAATGATAATGTTTAAGTACTGAAAAACAAACATTAGTACATATTCAATTATAATAATTTATAGATTTACGTAAATTATCGCTTTATAATAAAACATACTCATGCATTTATATGGAGCATATATGCATAAACTTATAAGGAAAAAAATTGAATACCTTGGTGAAGAATGGATCTGGATCACCAACTTTGAATAAGTTGCTTATCATAGCCATTTTTTGGCCAGTAGTTTGTTGGTGAAGCAAATGAACCTCTAAATCAAATCTGATTTGACCAATATATTAATAATTAGTGCTTTGAGTATTAAGATTACTGAGAAATATTAGAGATTATTGAAGATATGTTTTTATTTGAAATAGGAAAATTATAGTAATAGTATTTTGAACTATAACAAGTTCCATTAATGGGTCATATAAAAAATTGCTTGCTTTGATAACTATTATCCTAGTTATAGAATATGACTATTGTTTTGCATGCATATAAATCCTTAA
>NW_018228472.1:7292-9994 GCF_001263595.1 Phalaenopsis equestris
CATATTTATTTGCACTCAACCATATGGACTACTTTCTCATCCGTATAATCTCATGTGACTCTACCAGAGTTGATTAAGACAACACCATCTTGAATCTTACAGGTTCTCACAATGAATTTTAACATGCAAGTTGATTAAGTTTACATGTAAAAGAAGAACAAAGTAAAAATATCATAATATATTCTCACTCTACTCAATTTTATATCCTACACATGAGTAGTAATTCATTATAAGAGGGAAGAGTAAAGAAAACTACGCACTACACATGGAGAAACAACATGAACTTTTCATTGAATAAGACTTTGAAATCATACAAAATAAGTACTAGATTCAAATCAAAATACAATGAAAATACTTATCTTTGATGGAAATCAAACTCTCTTTGTAAAGTAAAAGAAATCTCCTTACAATCCTCTCCAAGAGCAAAGTGAAAAGAAAAGAAGAAATCTCTCACTCTCTCTTTTTCTCTTACCTTGTCGTCCTACTTGGGGCTCTCTCCCAATCCTTCTTCATCTTATCCATGTTGGCACAATTTTAGGGGGGTCATGTGGAAGCTGTCAGTTGCCGGAATAGAAATCCCGATGCTCACTTCTAAGGGATATTTAATTTATATATATATATATATATATATAAAGAGCACTAAACCTCAAGCTATGTATTTATCTCGAAAGATAAGCCCATGACTTCATAGTGAAGCTCAGTCAAATAAACTAAAAAATATATGACATCCATTTGGTCTGCGAAACCATTTTATGTTAACCGACAAGTTTCCCTATTTAATATGAAAAATTAAATATTATTTATATTAAGCTAGGCTCTTGAAAGTTTCCTATAAAGAAAACCCCTATATAAGAACTTATAGTTAATTATATCTTAGATAACCGAAGTCACCTAAGAAAAGTCTTGCTAAAAATTAAGGGATTAAGGGATATTGTCTTCAAAAATTTTAAGGGATAGGACTTTTCAAAAAGATCGGACAAAGAGGTGTGAAAGGGGAATGACTCAAATTTGGAACATTTTAGTTTTAGAATGTCTTAGAATCCAAAGAAAGAAAATCCAAAGAAAGAAGATCTAGGGGATGACACAGATCCTCAGGAGAACCTTAGTGACTTGCTGATCTATCATATGGTCTGGCTTCAATTTAGAAGACAAATATTAAAATATTTCATGTTCCCAATTTTACTAATTAAGGCTTACATCCATGTGAAACGATCACACGAATAACCTAAAAGTTGTGAGGATTTAGGTCGTGACGAATGACAACCTCGGAATCCTAAAATGAGTTAGGGCTTTTTTTTAAAAATCTGTTAAGAAGATTTTTTTTGTCTTCTTCTAATTCATTCATGAACTTTGATACACCTAAAATATATAGTCATTCTGCGGTATGTTTAATAATGTATGTATTCTGAGGGATGTTTTGTAAATAGTTGTATTCAAGATAATATTTAATATTTTATAGTTGTAATAAAAATATGGTTATCTCCTAAAGCTCCCATTTTTAATTAGAGGATTCATACCAAATGGAATTTACATACCGCAGAATCCATATGAAAATTAACACACATAAAACCCAAATCTTTAACAACATATAAAAATATCATTATTATTTTAACACACATATAACTCAAATCTTTAAAATCATATAAAAAAATATCACTGTTACTAATTTCTTAAGGCGGCCGTTCCATACATAACACAAAATTTCTCTGTATTTAAATTTCTAAAGCATAAACTCTACTTTTTATATTTATACCACCCCAATCTTTTATTTTACATAAAAATATCATTATTTTAATTTAAAAAAAAGTGAAAAACATTTTTTATAGATAAGTTGGCATACATGAAAAAATTAAAATGTTGGTGTTAGATATGTAAATATATAGGAATTAAGTGGTATGTAAATACGTATTTTTTATATAACAATTTATTAAGACCAAAGTGTTAAAAATTAAAATGTTGGTGTTAGATATGTAAATATATAGGAATTAAGTAATTATTATTGTCGAGAAAGACAATGTCATGTCAATTGGCAGCTCTTAAATTAAAAGCTTGGGCAATAAGAAATTGGTAATAATAAATTAATGTCCAATGTATTTCATAATTTATTTTATTAAAATTTCCTTAATAAGGAATTGGTAATAACAAATTAATGTCCAAAAAATAATAAATTTTATATTAAAAAGCTTCCCCAACATCCAATGTCCATTTGTATGAGAAGGTGGCCGGACATTTGATGTTGGATAGTTTACACGTATTTCACATAATTATTATGTATTTACATGCCGAACACTTGATGTTTAATATTTACACGTATAACTACTAGGTTAATTATCATTTAAAAAGAAATGATAATTATCAATGTAAATATGATTATTTAGCTAATAGGTATGTAAAATCATAAAACCTTTGGTACACGTAAATGCATCTTATACTTTATTCAAAAAAATATTTGTTGAAAAAGAGCACTTTATTACTTGCAAGTAATTACATACATTTTCTTAAGCGAAATGCTATAGTTTAAGTTATATTGGGTGATTGAAAATTTTAAATTTATTTCAGTGTTTCATAATCGAATTTTATAAAAAGGCATTAAAAAAACCCGATTAAAATTTTCCAATAAATATGTTTCAAATTAATATTGGTGATAATGATTTAATCTACTTTTTTATTTAGTACGTAACAAGAAAATCACATTTGGGTAT
>NW_018228473.1:0-844 GCF_001263595.1 Phalaenopsis equestris
TCTTATGAAACTTTGAATGCTATTAATAATCGAAAAAATAATCCTTATTCAAACTATTACAATCCTAGATGTAAAAATCACTCTAATTTTAGTTGGAATAATTATAACAATTCAATAAACCCCTCAGGAAATTTAAATAACCAAGGAAATATTTAAATAACCAAGAAAATCCTAATTTTTGATATTATTATCCTCCTGGATTTAACTATAGCCCTAACCCACAAGTTATGGAAAAGAAGTTAACGATGGAAGAGGTAATGTTGAATATAGGAAATCAAATACAAAATCAAGGGGCTACTATTAGAAATATTGAAAATCAATTAGGACATATTGCTACTGCACTTAGTAACAGATCTTCAGGAAATCTTCCGAGTACTGTAGAAGTTAATCCCAAATATCAAAATAAAGAACAAATTAAAATAATTCAATTAGAACATTCACTAATAACAAATATATTATTTAAAATAAATAAGGATTTTTATGTATTTACATATCCGAGAAGAAAGAAATGAAAAGTGACCATAATGAAAATGAGTAAACACAAGTTCCTTTAGAAAAACCATTACCTTCATTTCATCAATGACTAAAACAAAAGAATAAAGACAAGCAATTTACAAAATTTTTGGAAATCCTTAAAAAAGTTAATGATAAGCATTCCTTTCATTGAAACTTTGGAATAAATGCCAAGTTATGTGAAATTTATGAAAGATATACTAAACAAGAAAAGGAAGTTTGCAGATCATGAGACTGTTGCACTTAGTGAAGAGTGTAGCGCTATTATCCGAAAAAACTTCCTAAAAAGTTAAATGATTGACAACGACTTTATATATGCTTAAATTTATGA
>NW_018228474.1:0-400 GCF_001263595.1 Phalaenopsis equestris
AAAGTATATTTCTTTATTTAGTTGCACTTAATTCCATAAACGAAATACTCTTTCATGGAATCAAATGTGATCCTCATTCTTTTGTAGAACTCATACTCCATTTCCTGGATCATCTGTTTCACAACATATTTTAACAATTCAATTGGCCAGATCAAAAAATAAATAAAGTTCAGAGTTAAAAAATCATCATAATTTATTTTATATTTTAATATTGGCACATCCATATTATCTCTTCATTTAACCATATCTCAGAGTAGTTAGAAATATAAATAAAACTAGTCAGACTTCATGAGGAAAATACAACCAAACAAAAATTTCATATATAAAAGAAAGTTCATACAACACTAAAAAATAAACAACCCTTTTCTAAAACTCTTTCTTAAAGCAAATCCCTTGTAGC
>NW_018228475.1:0-322 GCF_001263595.1 Phalaenopsis equestris
CTAATTGTAGCTCCTTGACTTTGTAACTGATGACCAATTTGTAACTCCACTTCTTGTATAGAAAACTTGTTCTCCTTAAATTGTGTATTACTATTGATTCCTAGAGGATAAGTAGATCTGTAATTATTATTCCCTTGGTTGTTCCAGTTTCCCAATGGGTTTACTTGGTTGTTCCCCCTCATTGTTGATGATTACCACCCATAATATTATTCCAATTAAAGTTGGGATGGTTCTTCCAACCTGAGTTATAATAATTTGAATATGAGCTATTTTGCTTATTATTTATAGCATTCAAATTTTCTAATGATGCTTGAGAATCTAC
>NW_018228476.1:0-795 GCF_001263595.1 Phalaenopsis equestris
TCCATATTTTCCTACAATCATATTAATTGTCTTAAGGCTTCCTCTCAGATATGTTCCTATTTTTAGAGGAAGAAAATTTTAAATATTATAATGGATTGTAAATAAATAAGAGTAAATCAATTAATGCTACTCATTCTTTTTAGGCTTTGAGTATGAGGAATAATAAAACTAATGGTATTAATGTTGATACTGGCAGTAGTGGTTTTAAGAATTTTTTAAAAATTCAAAATGATTTTAGTATTACTGCCTTTGATCTAAACATTTTCATTGATGTGGTTTCTAATAGCAATGATTGTTGGGGAATGATAATACTACCCTTGTTTAACCTACTTCATATATTATAGAAGTTTCCTTTGAAAATATCAATAACTCTAAAGTTTTTGTGGTTAATTGTAATGTTGGCAGTGCTTTGATTTAGTCTAATAATTGCTCTAGTGATTCTAGTGGTGCTATTCAGATTTGTGAGATTATTAATCATGATTCTATTCCTATGTAGTCATTTGAGATTGCTAATCATTATTAGTGGCCCTATTATTCCTAATACTTCTACTGAAAATATTATTATTAACAGGAACCTCATCATTTATATTCCTACTCAATCTCGAGTTTGGAAAGAAAGAGTAATTAATTTGGATGTTTTTGGTTTTCTGGTCTTTTGATTTTTTTATTTTTATTTATGTATTTTTCCTAACCTACTTGCCTGGAACCTTTGAGGGTTTAATAGTGATGCCCTTATTGTTAATTGTAATAATCACTTAAAGGGTATAAATTTGATCTTCTTTTGTCTTTTAGAAA
>NW_018228477.1:0-916 GCF_001263595.1 Phalaenopsis equestris
CATCCTTCCCACTACAATGAAATTCTGGTGAAGTGGGATGAGAAATAGGTTTATAATATGTGTTGTGCCAAATAAGAGCAATTTTAATTCTCTACCCTGATACAGTGCATCGAAAATCATTGGTTAATCTTAGGTTTAGTCCCTATCCCTTCTTCCCTTCACTTGAAGGCCAACACTTGCTTTAGTTTTTAAACACTAAGACCAAATTGGGGATTTTAGTCTGTCACCCTAAAGATTCTCCAATTCTACACCCAACAAAAAATATTTCCCTTTTTATTTGCACTTAATTTCATTAACAAATTTCTCCTTCATTAAATCAAATGTGATCCTCACTCTATTGTAGAACACATACTCCATTTTCCGGATCATAGGTTTCAAAAAATATTTTAACAAATTAGTTGGCCAAATTCAAAATTAAATTAAGTTCAGACTTGAAAAATCATCGTAATTTATTTTATATTTTAATTATGGTACAATCATATTATCTCTTCATTTCTTCAAATCTCATAGTAGGGGAAAAGATAGAGGAAACTACTCAGACTTCATGAGAAAGATACGACAAAACACAAATTTTATATATAAAAAAAAAATTTCATACAACACTAAATAAACAAACAAACTTATCTGGAACTCTTGCTCAAAGCAAATCCTCTGTAGCCTTTCCTTAGAAATGCAAGAAGAACTCTCTCACTTTTCTCCTTCTCCACCACTCTTTCGGAAAGTTTCACACTAAATCTCATAACAAAACTCTAAACTATGAAAGAAAAATTACTATGAAGATGGATTATGGAAATGTAGCTTGGTGGAAAGTTGTAGAGTGAAAAGTGAACGTAGAGGAGCCCCTTTTCTGATGAAATTAAGTCCCAAATTAAGCCCAAGGCCAGTTCTCCATGAGGTGCCTCCAAAAACTCTTCAA
>NW_018228478.1:0-1054 GCF_001263595.1 Phalaenopsis equestris
TCAATGTAGTTGACTCATTTATTAATTTTGTACTTAGGTGCTCTACATTTTTCCGCATAATGCCCGAACTTGTTACAATTATAGCACTTAATTTGAGATTTATCATACCTCAAGTTTGAGCGCCCTTGACCACGTCCTCTTGTAGATCTTTCTCCTTTCTCATAGTTATTGTTGGTACTCCATCATTGCTTGCTAGCATGACCTCGTCCTCGACCACTACCTCTTCCATTATGGCTTCTAATGTTGTTGAAGCTTTCATCTTTCTGAGTTGATTGGAGATTCGTCTTGAGAAGTTGTTCGACAATCTCTTCATTCATCTTCTTCTTTTCTTCACGGGCTTGTAATGAATCCAGAAGTTGCTCTATCGTCATGGCTTGTAAGTCCTTCCTCTCTTCGATAATGGTAGTGATACTATCAAATTTTGAATCTAACGATCGAAGAATCTTTTCCATGATAGTCACATCTTCTAACTTCTCACTATTTCTTTTTAGTTGATTGGAAATGGTAATGACTCTAGAAAAGTAATCAGAGACCAACTCGCCTTCTTTCATATGCAAAACATCAAATTGGCTTCTTAAAGTTTGAAGTCGTACATTTTTAACCTTCTCTTCTCCCTTATACGAAACCTCGAGCTTCTTTCATGCTAGTTTGGCTGAATTAGCACTTGGGATCTTCTCAAAACCATCTTCATCTAAAGCTTGATAGATGAGGAAGAGAGCCTTCTTGTCTCTCTTTCGCAAATCTCTTAAGCTATCCTTTTGTGTTGTGGATAGAACAGACTCATCGTTTGGTTCATCGTAGCCTTTCTCCACAAACTCCCAAACGTCATGCGCTCCAAGGAGTGCCTTCATCTTGATACTCCAATTGTCGTAGATGCTTTCCCTAAGCATCAGGACTTGAATGAAACTATCGGGACTTGGAACGAAACCATGTCACCATTTGCCATTGCTCTGTAATGGAACTTTTAGGCTCTTATACCACTTTGTTGGAATGGAGAAGCTTTTAGGATACGACAAATGCTAAAAAATTTATGGAAGAAGCTTCACTCTTATTT
>NW_018228479.1:0-217 GCF_001263595.1 Phalaenopsis equestris
TGGTTCAAAATTTACTAAAAATAAAGCAAAGGTCATGTTGCATGCTAGAAAATTCGCAGCGGTTGAGTAATTAATTATCGTCTTAGCGTTGCACGAGGATTCAACACACACTCAGATGAAATGAAAATAACATGTGATGACACCAGAAGTTCTTACATTAAATACATGTAAAGGAAAAAAATCACGGGGTCTAGCCCTGTTATAAATATCCACTATA
>NW_018228480.1:0-1010 GCF_001263595.1 Phalaenopsis equestris
CACACAGACACACTTGCTTTGTCACTCACTTACTCCCCCTCCCTTTAGGTGGATACCTCTTCCATATTCACTTTACAAATTTTTTAAATTTTTACCGAGCCCTTTTTTCTATTCCTCTCTTGGTCATCCTTATATTCTATCTCCCTCTCACTCTCTTCTGACTCTCTCCATCTGTTCCTTATTCTCTCTCTCCCTCATTTTTTTCCCTCCCTTCCTCTCTCTCTTAAGATATCTACTTTGTGGTCCTCTCTCTGTCTCTTGTCCTCACCCAAAATTTCTCTTTTACTTCCCTCTATATTGTTCATATTTCTCTCTCCCCTTCCCTCCCACTGTCTCTACTCCCATTCTACCCTCAATTTGTCTCGTGCTCTATCTTTATCCTTCACACAATAGCTTCCACTATCGATCTCTCTCTTTCATGCTCCCTTACCTTTTTCTCACTTTCTCTCCAATATTTCTTTAACTTTCTCTACTTTTTTTCCCTCTCTCTCTTTCTCTCTCTCAATATCTCTTTATCTCTCTCCCTCTCAATCCTATTTTTGCTATATTTCTCTTGCTATTTATTCCTCTCTGTTCCAATCTCACTATTTTTCTCCATCCCTATTCTCTCTCTTCTCTATCTCTATTCTCTCTCTTGTCCCCTTTCATGCCCTCTCTTTCACTCACTCGATCACTCGATCACTCCCTTCCTCCTTCCTCCCTCACTATTTCTCGCTTCCTGCCTCACTCCCTCTCTTCATCTCCGTTTCTCTTTATCTCCTTCTTTAATTAGCTTACTATCACTCCTGTCATAATTTTCTCCCCTCGCTCTTCCTTCTCCCTCTCTCGATCCCTCTTACTCTCTCTTCTCTCGCTATCTTATTTCTCTCTATCAATCTCTTTATTTTACTAATATCTTTCTAATTCTCACTCTCTCTCTATCTTCCTATCCCTCCCTTTCTCATTCACTATATCGTTCTCTCACCCTCTCTTCCCTATTTTTATCTCTTGCTCCTCTCACTCTCTTTCCC
>NW_018228480.1:5269-5776 GCF_001263595.1 Phalaenopsis equestris
TTTTTTCTCCCTTTCTCTTACTCTCTTCTTCTTACTCACTTAATCTTCTACTCTATAGCTTCTTTAGATTATCTTTATCTCTTTCATATTTTCTTCTCTTTCTCTCTCTCTTTTTGTTCTCCTTTTCTCATTCTTCTTTGTCCCACTCCTAGCTCTCTATCTCCATCCCTCCCTCTCTCCCTTTCCCTTCTTCTCTCTCCCTTTCTATCACATTATCTTTTTTTGACTCTCTCTAGTCTCTGAATCTTCTCTTGCTTCTCTCTCTTCTCTCACTCCCTTTATTTCTCTAAGCTCTTACTCTCACTCTTCATGCTTTCTCTTCCCCTTTCTTTTAGTTTATTTTGCTTCTCTCTCACTCTCTCTTTTGGTCTCTTTTTTATCGCTCTCACTATTTATATCAATCTCTTACTCTCAATCTTCTTTTTCTCTCTCTTTATTTTTCACTCCCTCGACCTCTCTCTCCCTTCCTTAGTCTCCGTCACTCTATCTACCTTCTCTCTTTTACTC
>NW_018228481.1:0-1481 GCF_001263595.1 Phalaenopsis equestris
TGTTTTCGAATGAAAATTAGTGAACATCTATTGAAGCAACATTTCAAAAAGAATTTTGAAGAGAAAGAACAATTTAAAGAGAGTGATGAAATTATTCTGGACGAATTAGAAAATGAAGAATTAGATTATGTTCAGGAAAGATATGAGATGCTAGATATCACAGAAAATGCTGATAAGTATCTATTTCTGTCAATTATAAAACCACCTGAACTTGAGTTGAAAATATTGTCGAGCCACTTGAAGTATGTGTTTCTAGGAGACTCATCTACATTACCTGTTATTATATCTTCAGAATTAAATGATTTGCCAGAGCAAAGACTGTTAGATACATTGAAAAGATATAAGAAAGCTTTTGGTTGGACATTAACTGATATTAAAGGAATCAGTCATTCGATCTGTATGCACAAAATTACGTTAGATGAACAATATAAAACAAGAGTTGATCCACAAAGGAGATTAAATCCAATGATGAAAGAAGTAGTTAAGAAAGAAATTTTGAAATGGTTAGACACTGAAATTATATATCATATTTCAGATAGTGCGTTGGTAAGTTCAATTCATTGTGTTCCTAAGATAGGAGGAGTGACCATTGAAACTAAAGAAAATAATGAATTAATACCTATCAGACAAGTTAATGGGTGGCGTATTTACATTGATTATAGAAAATTAAACACTGCCACCAGGAAAGATCACTTCTCTTTACCCTTTTTAGACCAAATAGTAGATAGACTTGCTGGGCACAAATATTTTTGTTTTTTAGATGGATATACCGGTTACCATCAAATTCGCTCCCGAGGATCAAGAAAAGACTAAATTTACTAGTCCTTTTGGAACTTTTGCTTTTCGAATAATGCATTTTGGATTATGTAATGCACCTGCAACATTCCATAGATGTATGATGTCTATATTTAATAAATTAATTGATGATGGATTGGAAGTATTTATGGATGATTTCTATGTATTTGGAACATCATTTGACGCATGCTTAAATTATCTTGAAAAAGTTTTAGAATTATGCGAAAGAACTAATTTGGTTCTGAAATGGGAGAATGTCAATTTATGGTTGCAGGAGGAATTGTGTTAGGGCATAAAATTTTGGAAGATGGTATGGAAGCAGACCTTGCAAAAATTCAAGTTATATCTAAACTAACACCTCCTACTAATGTAAGAGAGGTTAGGAGTTTTCCTGGACATGTTGGTTTTTACAGGCGTTTTATTAAAGATTTTTCAAAAATTACTAAACCTCTATGCCAACTTTTAGAAAAGGACAAGAAATTTGAATTTACTGAAAACTGTTTAAATGTCTTTGAGTTATTAAAGAAAAAATTAATCACAACCACTATTATAGTTTCACCTAATTGGGAGAAACCAATTGAACTGATGTGTGATGCTAGTGGTTATGCTATTGGAGCTGTCCTTGGACAAATGTATGAAAAGATTTTAAAGGTTATATGCTACACTAGTAAAACTCTTAATGATGC
>NW_018228482.1:0-1004 GCF_001263595.1 Phalaenopsis equestris
GGGAGGGAACGAGGGAGGAATGGAGGGAGTGATAAGGAAAAGAAAGCTGAGAGTGAGAGAGTTAGAGAGCAGAATATAGGAAGCAAGAGGGGAAGTGAGATAGTTAGAGAGAGGGAGGCAGATAGAGACGGAGTGGGAGAGAGGAATAGACAAAAATATGAGGATTAAAAGAGTGAGGCTGAGGGTATGAGAGAGAGTGTGTCTGAAATAGTGAGAGATTGCGATAGAAGTAGAGTGAGGGAGAGATAAGAATGGAGAGTGACTGAGAGAGACTACATGCATAGTACTGATGTAATATTTTTTCTATAAATTTGGGCATTTGCAGACATCCGACATAGTATTTACGTATTCATATATAATATTTAAATTGTTAATTTTGTTGAATTAATCTCTACTTTTCATGGATAGATTAATAATATTAAAATGTTATAAGGGAGTGTGTGTGTGTGTGTGTGTGTGTGTGTTAAGAGTTAGAGATGGAGAGAGAGCGTGTGTGTTTTAATAGTAAACGAGAGGAGAGGGGTGGGTTAAGAGTTAGAGATGGAGAGAGGGAGAGAGAGAGAGTGTGTGTGTGAGAATAGAGGTCGAGAAATAGAAAATAAGGAGAGAGAAGAAATAGCGATAGAAAAGAGAGCAAGAGAATGGTAGAGATAGCCTCTTCTTTCCATGATAGCCTAATGGTAGTGAGAAAGAGAGAGCGAGAGAAAAATGTACAGGGAAGAGAGAGTGAGGGAAGATGGAGAAAGAGAAAGAATGATAGAGGGAGAAAGAGCAAGAGGATTGGGAGGGGACGAGGCAGAGATAGCCGGAGGGAGGGAGAGAGAGGAAGTGAGCTCAATAGAGAGAGAGAGACCGGGCAAGAGAGAGAGAGAGAGCATGCAAGGGTGTGAGATGGAGAGTAAGTGATAGATAGAGTGATGGAGAGAGAGAGTTACATGTAGTAGCGAGTGTGAGAAAGAGAGAGAAAGCGAGGTATATAAAGGGAGAGATCAGGATGGATAAAG
>NW_018228483.1:0-1726 GCF_001263595.1 Phalaenopsis equestris
GACAAAGAACCCAGGTGTTGAAACGAGTAATCAGAAACAACTAAAAAAAACCCAACCATAGCTGAATGAAATCAAAATACAGTGGCAGCAAGCAAAAAACAAGCGCACTGCACTTCAAACTTCAAATAATAATAATAAAATAAAATAAAATAAAACAACAGCCTCCAAATTATATACAATTCATTGCCAATTTTCACTTACACGCCACTCAATTTGTGTCTTTACATATCTAGCACCTATATTTCACTTTTTATACCCTTTCCACCTACATCTTTCATGCAACGAAAGGGATACCACCATTTTTCTAGAATAGTTTTTTTTTTTTAAAGGCAAAATCTATAAACATGTTAGGCAAGGACTCCAATACACATTAGCAAATAGAAAAACTGAAATTAAAGTGTTGAATACGTAAACACATTGAAATTGAGTGGTGTTTAAGTATGTGAATCTCCCCAAGTGATCATAACTTTACTTAAAAAGAAGCTGAAATGGTCACCACAAGTCCAGATAAATCTTATGAATCATCAAGACTAGAGGAAATAAAGAAATATGTTCATGAGCATCCAGATTGGAATGAGCAAGTATCTGCAATGAAATAAGATTTAGCATATAGGGCGAAGGGATTTTTTTTCTTTGTATACTTGCTCAAGTCTAATGCACATTCACCAAATCCATGAAGTTAAAGATTTTATGCACATTCACCTAATCCATGACGTTAAAGACTTTCATACACACGTATAGCATCAAGTCACCTTTTTATTGAAGAAGTCATAAACAGTGAAGAGACAAAATCCTTTCTTCTTGATAAACGAGAGGTTTAAGCCAAGAAGCCTTCTAGATGTCATGTAACGCAAATAAGAAGCTCTTAATATCATGCGACAAAACTCAACAACCTTGTTAAACGCCTAATTAGTCAAAGTGATTAACAACGATTCCAAAAGAAGAACCCAAGCAAGGTGATCGAATGTACGTAAAGTAAAACCTTGCTTAAGATTTTTTGTTCTTTAGACTCATTCTACCTCTGCCAAGCAAAAGAAAGAAAGAAAAAAAGAAAAGAGAAAAAAAAATAGGGAAGAATTACCTTACTGGGGGCTTTATCCGAATCCAGCAGCACTAATCCATCAGGACTAAAAAAAAACTTCAAAAAGTGGAGATCAAAAGCCTCACACAAGATGAACCAAGCAGGAAAACCACCAGCCCAAAGATGCAACAACAACCAAACCTCTTTTTTTTGCTCAAAGAAGAACGGAGAAACCAAAGCTCCAAGCACACAAAGAACAGACCAACCAAGAAGGAAAAATCACTCAAACTTGAAAATTTTGGCAGTCCAAAATTTCGGCCAACCCCAAAGACTCCCCCAAATGGGGGCTTTTATAACAGAGGAAGGGCAAAGAGGAAATACCACAACTTAGCCGAGGGTGAGCCAACCCGAGAGAAGGATAGGAGAAAATGGCGACAAAGAGCAGGGGCATGAGGCATCGGGAAGAAGAAGGGATTGCCAACCAAGTGCTTCAGGAACAAGCTCGCCAGGGTCAACCTACTAAGCAAGTTCGCAGCTCGTGGAGGCAGGCGTGGCTTCGGGAAGGAGGTTCTCGGGCAGGGGAATGTCAGGGCCAGGAGTCAACTCTCCGTCACATGATGGAGAGGGAGTTCGGGCCGAGAGAGAGGGAGACCGAGTAGGTTGGCTCGCGAACGAGGAATTTTTATTCGGTACGTGCACCGCATG
>NW_018228484.1:0-335 GCF_001263595.1 Phalaenopsis equestris
CCCCAACTCCATGGCCAAAGGGGGAGAGCTTGAAAATCCTTGGGGAAACTCTACCAAATTGCTTCCAATGCTTCCTTGACACCACTTAAGCTTAACCCAACCATCCTTAACCCCCAAATCCACTGCTCAAGCTCAAGTTTTGAGCCCAATTCCTAGGCCAAAATAGGACACTCTCCAAACCTCCACCAAATTCAAATTAATTGCACCCACACCATTCCCACAGCAAGAGAAGAAGATCCCCTACAGAAGCCCCATCACTAGAGCACCATAAGGTGGACTATGATCAACCCCCTAAATTGGCTTTAGTCGAAATCATACCTAGGCAATTCACCACA
>NW_018228484.1:569-1862 GCF_001263595.1 Phalaenopsis equestris
AAAGGGTCGGTTTTGGGGCTGGCTCTATCGGGGGTGATGACCGAACGCCATCCGATGGAGCGTGTATCCATCAGATGGCTCTGATCAAGACAGACGACCCGCGGTGTGAAAAGGTGGAGCTGACGTGGACGGCGACGCCCTATCCCATGGCGACACGCGGCTCTTCGACTCGTAAGAGGATCCAGTCAGTGCTAAGTGGTTTAAGTAGGAAATTAGGGGATTTTTCTTATTTATTTAATAGCTAGAACTTTAAAAATGCATAACTTTGTGTACAAAAATCATAAAAATAAAATAAAAATACCTTGTTGCTCGGTGAAGAGAGGAGAATAATGTGGAAACATTTTCTAGTTTATTTGATGCATATTATTTTTAATTAATTAAATAGTGTTTTCCTTATTTTAACTCTCCATTTGCATAAGCATATCACCATGACTTGAGCTTATGGATTTTGATTCTACATGTTATTAGAATTCTTTCCATGATTTTTTCCATGGTTAGGGGAGATCTCTAGGCATAGGTATCCAATTTTCAAGTTAACGGTCCCCTATTTTGATATAAAAATTATAATAATTAAAATACTCATCAGAAAAATACAAAATTTATTTTGGTAGGTTCACTATGGTCAGAAGATTCTAGGAACAATATAAACTTGATTTAATTCATTAAAAATATTCCTATTTGTCACTCACCCTAAAAAATTGGAACAAAATTAATTTGGAGTAAATATAAATTTAAATGGCATAAAAACTATTCCACACTGTAATTTAGTATCAAGTCAATTAGAGTTAATTTGACTACTTAAATGGATTAATTAACTAAAATAACATTTTTTGGCACTAAAATAATTATAATAATTAAATTACAACTCAAAAATATACAAAAGTTGCTCTTTGGAGCTCCTTATAACCAGAGGAACCTAAGAAAAATAAAATTTAATTAAAAATAAATACTTCATTTCTGAGCTAATTTTAACCCCTTAAATAATTAAAAATTAATTAAAAATCATAAAAATTATAAAATTTTAAAAACACACTAAAGTGTCACATTTGACTTCCTTATCACTTGAAACCAATCAAAATAATTTTCCTAATTTTCTAAGTCAATATATCAATTTTAAAAGCTAAAAAATGAATTTTCTTTAATTTCTCACTAAAATAATTGTAATAATTAAGATATAAGCCAAAAAAGTATAAAATTTGTTTCTTTGGGTTTTCTAGACTTAGAGAACATTAATAAAAATATAAAACTTAAATTTACATCTAAATATTATTTTATATTTAATTAATGCTCAAA
>NW_018228484.1:4527-6013 GCF_001263595.1 Phalaenopsis equestris
TTTAATAAACTTCCAAATTTTAATAATTTAGAAATTTATTAACTTATATTTTTCAATTTGGAGAGTGAGGTTGGTTTCTACCAATTCACCCCTTATATTTCAAACAACAAATAAATTGATTAAGATCAGAGGTTGCCCATTTCCCTCCTTAACTTAAGCGTAAATGTTAATTAAGACTAAATTTCCAGAATTACACATTTGCATCTAAGGCTCTAACACTTCATAATTTCTCAAATTCAATTCAAATGACTTTAAAATTTTTATCCAACATCATGCATGAGTCATTTAAGACATTAGAGGGGAAAATGTGGTTTTTCAAAATTTAATTTATTTTATATAATTATTTTCATGCAAAAATAGGATTTTTCAAAGAAAATTCCTAACTTGACCAATGTAAATTCTAATCCTTTGAAATTTTTAATAGAGGTATACTTAGACCAGAGAAGTCTTTGCACCAAATTTCATGATTTTCTTAATTCTCTTCGATTTATCACATTATTTTAAGTATAAAAAAAAATATTTTAAATGATGAAAATTAAGTTTTGTGTCTTTGAAAATTCTCTTTGAGGTTAGAGAACCCAAAGGAGCAAATTTTATATTTTTCTGATTTTTCTTTGATTTATTGGAAATATTTTAGTGAAAACTCATTTTTAGCCTTTAAAAATTATTTTTAAGCGTTGATATTCAATATCTTTATTTAGAATATTAGGAAAAATATTCTAATTGTTCCTAATTGATTAGGAAGCAATTTAGAACATTTCCATGAATTTTGTTATTTTTGTGTTTTTTATGAATTTTTAAATATTTAAAATAAGCTAAAAATCAAGTTTTTATTCTAAATATTATTTTACTTTAATAAAATATCCCTGATCACAGAGAACTCAAAAACTAAGTTTCATAATTTTTTGAGTTATACTTTGATTTTTAAAAATCATTTAAGTGTCAAAAGTGGTATTTATCTCTAAAAATCAAATTAAATTATTTAATGAACTCAAAATATTTTAAAATTTTTATAGTGAGTTTTCTGGATCATAAACTACAGTGGAGATCAAAAATCAAGTCATTTAAATGTTTATATTTTCCAAAATTAATTATTTTAGTGATTTAATGTTTATAAAAATTAAGTGCATTTTAAATGACTTGACCTATGAAATCATCACCCAAAGCTTCTCTAGTCATGGTGGACCTTCCAAAATTTTCTTAGAATTTTCTAATCAATATAGTAATTTTCATAATTATTTTAAAAAAATAATGTGCAAGAACTTGAAAAATTTGGATCTCTGCATAGAAACCTCCTCTCACTTTGAAAAAATCAGAGGATGTTCCCCTTGACAGGGGCTACAACATGCCAAAATTTCAAGCCAAGGTGATGTATCAATATGTATGGAGAATCAAATGATCCCAAACAGTGTTTAATTAATTAAAAATATTGTATGCATCAAATGGACTTGAAATTTATTCCACATTGTTCTCCTCTATTCACTGA
>NW_018228484.1:6102-7444 GCF_001263595.1 Phalaenopsis equestris
AAATAGAAAAAGCCCTATTTGTCTTCATATCCACGCGTCGCCATGTAGATCCTAGGCAGCTCCGAAACTCCACACTACGCTCCCCTATTTGATGCCACTGTCCATGCCAGCAGCCACGTGACCCGTTGTTTATGTAAAGAAGTGTTGTCTGGCTTCATCTTAGCCATCCATTTGATTCACGCGTGAACGAATGGCATGTGGTCATCATCTCCAATGGCTTAGGCCGAGAACTGTCCACCTTCAAGGCTTATGATCTCTCTCATTTCTCAACCAAACTAAGTGAAATTTTTTTTTAAAATGCTCGTCTTAGTGAGATGAACATGTCCATATGGTTAATGTGTCAGAAATCAAGCCCAAGTAAATGGAGAATCAAAATAGGCTCGGGAGGAGGAGAAGTTTTATATGTTTTCTATCAGAAGGGAAGCTTCAATCAAAGGTGCTCTCCACATTCGTTGGGGTCCAAGGAGGCTAGATATTAAGCCTCTTGCTGTGGTGTAAGGTCTAGGTATGAATTCGATCAAGCTCCATTTCAGGTGTTCGTCTAGAGCTATGGTGGAGGCTATTTCAGAGGGTAATTTGATGGGGCTTTGTCTTCTCTTGCTGTTGTGAAGGAGTGGGCACAAGCAATTGATGTTTGGTGGAGTTTTAAGGGATGTCCTGTTTCTGCCCTAATTTTTATGCTCAAAATTAAGGTTATATAGGGAGAATCAAGGCAGTGGAGTGATTGGGATGGGCTATGGAGATCTCAAGGAAGCTCTGTGAGTGATTTGGGAGGCTCTCTTTGAGAAAATTTTTGCTCACCTCCCATGGTCGTGGAGGAGAGTATTTATAAAAATGGCCATGGGATGGCTCTCAGGGCACATGTTTGGGTGCATTGTGGTGCTTAGGTGGAGGGCAGATTTGATTTGGATGAGGTATGATGGGGGTGGCTCTCAGTTTTGAGCTTTTCCAGTCAGTTGGCTGACCGGCCGGCCAGAGGACGGTGGCTCGGAGCTCAGGGAACCCAGGGGAATATGTCACAGCAATTTAGTACAATAAAACTTAATTTTGGTAAGGATATCTTAAGCACATGCATTTTTGGAAATAATATCCCTTAATTTGGTGGATCTTAGGTGGTTTCATGGTGTTTGGACGGATCACTAAGTCCAACTAATGGCTGGGGTGGAGTTAATTTGGTGACTTTAGAGTGGTTAGGTCACATTTAGTGCATGGGTCAAAATGGGTGCAAATGACCAAGTCTTGGGTTTGGTCTAGGCTAGACATGTCAATTGGCCCAATTAATTATTTCATTTTGTGTAGATGATCATAAGGAACAACTTTGGTGAAGGATGGAAGCGGTTTT
>NW_018228484.1:8207-8516 GCF_001263595.1 Phalaenopsis equestris
GGTTATTTCGGTAATTTGGGGTGCCAATCATCACCAATAAGCCATGGACCAAAGGAAACCCCATTTTGGGTTTTCTATGTAGTGTTCTTAGCTAAACCACAGCCCTAGGGCTAGTAGGTTTAGGGGACCATCGACATGAGTATCCCATAAGCTTAAGGGACCAAGGCTAGAATATTGAGTTTAGGGTTGTGAGTGATTGTGGGTGCAGATAAGTGTAGTGAGTGTCTCTCAGTTCCAGACCAACATCCAGGGTCAACCCTAAGGTTCAACAATTCTAAGGGTGACTCCTCTTGAGTTTCCCCCATAGTG
>NW_018228485.1:0-371 GCF_001263595.1 Phalaenopsis equestris
CCCCACTGATTCCCACTGTGGAAGCTCAATTGTGATCTCAAACTTCTCCAAAAAACCAGGATAGAGCTTAACACACCTCCATAGTCCACCAAACTCAAATTAAACTTACCCACACCTTCACCAAAGTGAAAGAAGGAGAAGCCCCATCAAATTCCCCTTTCACAGAGACCCTAACATAGCTTTGGACCAACACCTAAAATCGGGCTTGGTCAAAATCATACCTAGGCCTTACACCACGACCAGAGGCTCAATCCCTAGCCTTCTTGGACCTAAACGAACGTGCCGATCATCTCTGATCGAAGCTTCACTTCTCAGAGAAAAGGTATTGATCTCCTCTACCTCTCGAGCCTATTTTGATTCTCCATTTTATT
>NW_018228486.1:0-2776 GCF_001263595.1 Phalaenopsis equestris
TTTCATAGTTGTTGTGAAAAAACGACGGCAATAAAGTGAAAAATCGGATTAATAAATTCACAAAACAGAAAATCACGGCGGAAACATGCAAATTTACGTGGTTCGACAAATTGTCTGCGTCCTGGAGCTGCAGAGGATTTTATTAGCTTGAAAAATTACGTCTGTCGATCACCTCAACGATTACTAGAAAACATTATTTCTCTGTACATCTTTCTCTCTCCTCTCCTCCTCTCCTTCTTTCTTTCTCTACTCGAGAACTTCAAACTGAATCACATCATAAGAAGAACCTGAAAAGCTACCAATGTCGAAGAGGAATACCAAGGGAAACTAGCATGACTATTTATTAATTACATCATGTCATTAACACATTAAAGAATTAATCAAATAATTAATGAAACCCCTTAATTATTATTTTTTTCTTCTGCAACAAATCATTAAAAAAATTAAGAACAATTAATTTAGCAATTAATTTCAAGTATCAAATTTAATTTGCTGTCAAACATTAAAAAATGTCAATTTGAGCAGTGAACCGGTTTTCATGTTCGCAACAAATTAATTAACTCATTTTATTACATTAAATGATTTAAACTTCAAAAATCATAATTATTCTCACTTTCATAATAAATAAGCTCATTCACGAGTCAGCTTAAACTCATAGATTTAAACTTAAAACAAGAACTCAAAATTAATTTCAATAATTAGTTAACTAAAATCAAGATCAATTCATGACTCGAACTCGTACACACGGACATGCAAACTGATCCGTCGAGTCATAGACCCGCGTACGAATCGGCTCACAAATCAATACAAGAGTGAGGCAGAATAAAAACTCCCATCTACAATTTATTCCAATCAATCTATTATTTATCATAAACAATCATCAACTCATGACAACACCAAATCACTCCAACAAACCATATGTTTCACCACTTTAATTTACTAAAATCTCACACTCACAAGCATGGAAGCCTAACTGATAGTCTGTGCCGCAGCACTAAAACAGATCCACCAGCTAGCTAGAAACCGGCTGAATCACCACCTCATGAATAACCAAACCTCCCTTCCACCTCCCCCTCCAGATCTCATACATGCCAAACTCAACCACCTTCCCATCCGCATCCTTGGGAACTCTGAAAGTCAGAAGCCCATTCATCGGAACATCAAATTTTGTTCCGGGGGGATTAATGCTTAGATCGGCCTTCTTCCACGAACGCTGGCTCCGGTCAATCTTGGCCATCAGATAGACCGGCTGTTTTGCCCACCCGAAATTGTCCGGCTTCAGCTCCACCTTGAACTTGACGGCATACCTCTTCTCCGGAACGAAGTAGCTCAGTTTAGCCTTGCCTTTCACCTCCAGCCAGCAGACCTGGAGCAGCTCTGCGGGACTGGTGCTGCGTGATTGAAGGAAGATTCAACATGTAAACTTTAGGGGATATGTATATAATAATATTGAGAGGGGTGAAGGATTCATTAATGAGATATACGGATCGGTAGAAGAGAATTTCCAGTATGTGGGATCGGCGCCCCAGGTGATGTCGAGAGCTCGGGGTTTTAGGGTTAGGGTACCCTTCTCCTGCATGAGGGAATTTGAACATATGAGATTGATGACGCTTGTAATGATTTTATGGAGGGAATTTTTTTCATTGGGAAGCAGTACCTGGTCATATATCACTAGTTCTTCGGATATTTCTCCTTTGCTGTGACTCATGGCGAATGGTCGTTGGTGTGTTGGCCGGAGGGATGAATGGAGGATTGGGGAGAGTGTGCGTTGGTTTCTTTTAATTTATAGAGCATGGAGGGCTAGATTTGTAATAAGGGAAACAATTGAGGATCTTTTGGAAAATTTTATATTTCGATTTGAGAAATATTTGAGACAGAGCTCGCATCAACAAAATTTCATTATGTTACCTATCTCGATGTAATATTTTGAGCAAGAAATATTCAAATTTTGATAAGCAGACATCAACAAAATTTCATTATGTTACCATCTCGATGTAATATTTTGAGTAAGAAATGTTCAAATCTTGATAATCAGAACTCCGATTTTAGCAAACTTATAGTCAAACTGACCGGGTCGATGAGAAGAACCAAATGACATCAAAGTTAGTCCAATCCGAACCAATGATATAAGAACTAGTCCAATTCGAGTCAGATCAAGCCTGAATCAAATCATTAAACCACTCTTAGAGGATTTCCGAAGACATTTGAAAGGTCAAACAGTTGTCGAATCTAGCGAGTACATAGTCGAATCGAGCGTCTTGACAAGATGAATCTAACGAGCCCAAGATTGCTCAATTCTGACATCCGAGTGCATAGTCGAATCGAGTGTATTGACAAGATGAATCTAACGAGCTCAAGATTGCTCAATTCTGACATCGTTGAGGCAGTCAAATTTTTATCAAATATCACCTGATCAAATGGATCTCTCCAGACCGTCTGATCAATAAGAGGGACCAGGCTTAGCCTCCAACACCGAAGATCCGCCACCGATTCCAGCTGTTGTAACCGCCTCTATCTACCTCCAATCGCCGCCTTCTCTGTTACCTCTCGTCGCTGTCTCCCACACCTACCTCCGTCGATCACTGCTGACCTCCGTTGATCACGGCTGACCTCCGTCGACCACTGCCGACCGTCATCGATTATTGTCAACTACTGTCGATCACCGCCGACCTCCGTCAACCACCGCGGACTAGACTTCGTCAGTCGACGTTGTAACTTGGAGAGCTAGTAACCATTTCCCACATGTGGGACAAGGGACATCTGTAATCATCAACTT
>NW_018228487.1:0-299 GCF_001263595.1 Phalaenopsis equestris
TCCACAACTTTAAAAGAATATTTTGGTCGAAAATTAAGAGGTCCTGGAGAGCCCAAAAAGTCCTGGATGTTCGAAAGGCTCTAGAGGTTAGAGAGGTTCCATTAGTGTGTAACAATTGTGAGGATTTCTTCGAGAAATTGTAAGAGTGGAGGGAAAGTGAGAGATTTCTTCCTTCTTGCTACTTCGAAGAGGAATTCTGTGTGTTGTAAAGAAAGGAAGAGATTCAGAGGAACTTCAAGGAGTGTTCTTGGGGAGACTTTAGAGACAAGTTATTTACTTATTGTAGTTTGTATGACTTT
>NW_018228488.1:0-1171 GCF_001263595.1 Phalaenopsis equestris
TTTTCCAAAGAAAATTTCTAACTTGATCAAGGTAACTCCTAATTGCGTAAAATTTTTACTAGAGGTAGACCTAGAGTAGAGAAGCCTTTGAACAAAATTTCATGATTTTTTGAATTTTATTTGAATTTTAAGAATTATTTTAAGTTCTGGGGTATTTATTAAATATAAATTATTTTAAATGGGAAAAATTAAGTTTATATCTTTGAATGTCCTCCGGAGGTTAGAGAACGCAAAGGAAAAGATTTTATATTTTTCTGAATTTTATTTGATTTATTGGCATTATTTTTAGTGAAAATTCATTTTAGCCTTTAAAAATCATTTTTAAGCATTAAAATTCAATATCTTTATTTAGAAAATGCAATATCTTTATTTAGAAATCTTAAAAATTCAATATCTTCACCTAGAAAATCAGGAAAAATATTTCAATTTCTCCTAAGAGCTTAGGAAGATTTAGAACATTTTTTTATGAATTTTATTATTTTTATGATTTTTATGGATTTTTAATTATTTAAATATTTAAAATAGGCATGTATTTTTTAAGTTAGGGGTCATTTTCTGAATTAATTAAATCCCTATTTATCTATTTAAACGCGTGGAGCCATCTCAACCTACGGTGGCTCCGAAGCTGTACACGGTGCACTCCCATTCGAAACTGTCATCCACCTCAGTGCTAACTCGGCCCGCGGTTTATGTTCTGAAGTGCTGTCCGGCTTGATCTCGAGCGTTCATCCGATACACGCGTGATCAAACGGCTCCCTGTCGTCGTCCCCGATAGCCTAGCTTGAGAACCGTCCATCTTCTAGCCTTAAGATCTCTCTCATTTCTTATCTAAATTAGATGACTTTTTTTTTCTAAATGCTCGTCTATACCATATCCATACAGTTTTGATGCTATGAAATCTACTCAAAACAAATGGAGAGTTTAAATAGGCTCGGGAATAAGAGAAGTTTTATACCTTGGCTCTGAGAAGTGAAGCTTCAATCAGAGGGCCTTGGCACGTTTGTTGGGATTCTAGGAGGCTAGAGATTGATCCTCTAGTCTTGGTGTAAAACTTAGGTATGATTTTGATCAAGACCAATTTTGGGTGTTGGTCTAGAACTATTGTAGAGGCTATTTCAGAGGGAGATTTTGTTTAAGGTAATTTGATGGGGATTTGTCTTCTCTTGCTGTT